>NC_056743.1:1864382031-1864424531 GCF_019279795.1 Protopterus annectens | reverse complement strand
TATATATATATATATATATATATATATATATATATACAAAAGGGAATATGAGGCTGATAAGGCATACCCCCTACCTAATGTTAACATGTGTGCATAATATATTGGGGAAGAAGTTAATGTTTTTGACAATAATGAAGATATGAATGTAGAAGTTGAAAGTGGTTCAACATATACACAGGCTGTCCTTTTAGAAGCACCTTTGAGGAGGTCAGAGAGCCTCCAGAATCAGAGGAGGCAGAACAATTACAACAGGGAGACAGAGATCTATGGGATTTACAGGAATTCTTACCCCAACAGGGGTCGTCCTTACAGAGGACAGAGGAGGGGAGCACTAAACAGATGGTGAAAGATAATACACAAGAGTTAGTAGAAATTATAAGCAGTGTGCATGGTGATTTCAAGATATTTAATCTTAGTGAAGTTAATGCTGACACCAAATGGGCAGAGTTCTTCCAAAAAGGGTTGAATTATGTACCAACAAAAGTACCTTCGGTTGAGAACATGCTATTAGAGTTAAAAACCTTTGTTAGGAAACAGAATTTTAAATTCTATTTTGAGAATGAACAAATTAAAACATCCGAGGTACAGTGCAAAAAACTGAGTACATTTAATCCCCCCTTCACCCTATACTGCATGTATTTGAGAATTTGTGTGGTAGTCAGATTAGGAAATTTGCTAAAGAAAAAAGAAAAGAATTTATACCTAATTTATTTGACGAAGAAAATAAATTACTTGAGCACATTGTAAATAACAAAAATATTAGGGTCATGAAACCAGATAAGGGAGATGGTATTGTGATTATGGAACAACATGATTATGTAGAAAAAATGTTGTTGCCCTTGTACAGTAATGGTTATGATGAAACATCTATTAAATATTGTCTATAGGAGTGTCAACATAACTTTGAATGATTTATTAATGGATGAACAAATCACCATCAGTGAGTTTAATTTTCTTCAGCAGATTTTACCTTGGATTCCGACAATGTTCGGAATCCCTAAAATCCACAAGAGCATTGTGGACCCCCGCCGAGGCCCATAGTAGATGTTAAAGCATCAAAAACATTTAATCTGGCAAAATTTGTTGATTTTCCCCTAAAGCGTGTTTCAGATAACCACCAGCATATACTAAAGGACTCATGGGATTGTTTAAGTAAGATTAATAGAAATTTATAAAGTGTTAATTTGATTTTTGTAACCATAGATATCAGAGAGCTTTTCACTGTAATCCCCCATGACATTGGTATTATGTGGTTGCATGATTTTCTATGTTCAAATACTTTGTTTAGTCATCCAAGAATATTAATGTTCAGAACATTGCTGGACCTTATTTTGAAAAACAACTTCATTGTGGTTGAAAATCATTTTTTTAAGCAGAAAATTGGAGTTGCAATGGGGGCAGCATGTGCCCCCCTGTTTGCTAACATTGTTTTGACCCAATGGGAAATAACAAATGTATTTAATAGTGAGGTGTTAAAGCATTGGAGATTTTATGGACTGTTTTGGATGAAATTTCAATTTTTTGGGGATGGTACACAGGAATTACTTGATAGATTCTTTGAATATTTGAATGCAAGTACCACTTTTTATCATTTACCATGGAGACTGCCATAGATGCCATTCATTTTTTGGACATCACTATAAGGATTGATAAAAACAAAAATTGTTTTAGTTCAACTTTATATAGAAAACTCACTTATTCAAACAATCTCCTGCATTTTGACAGTTGTCACCCCTCACATCAAAAAAGATCTTTGGTGAAGAGGCAGGGACTGAGGTTTGCCAGAATGGTTAGTGAAGTGGAAGTTTTTATTGAAGAAGTGGAGAAACTCAGGAGCATGTTATTAAGAAGAGGGTACTCCAATAAATTTATTGACCCCATATTGAAGGAAGTGGTAAATAAAAGAACTGTTGGAAACTTTATTCCATTGCTAGGGGTTAATGCAAATAACCTTAACAGCAACACAGGTAAACTAATGAACAAAAACAATGCAGGAACACAAGGAGGCGCCTTTATGGGGGCCATAACATTAACTTTTAGTCCTGTATTTTATGACATTAAAGAAGTAATTAACAACAATTGGGGTATTTTGACTAATGAACTAGAACATAGAGAAAAAGTGGGTGAAAAACCACTAGTAATATATAAGAGAAATTCCAACATAAAGAAAATTTTGGAACGGTGTATTCCTAGTAATAGCATAGGTTGGATGAAAAAATGTGGTCGATATTCACAATGTACTCACATTATTGAAAGTGATAGTATTCACATCATGGGTTATGGTGAAGTAAGGCTGAGACAAAAATTAAATTGTCTCAGTAAATGCTTGGTATATATAATGATCTGTCAGGAATGTAGACAATTTTATATAGGAAAAACAAAAAAAATGGTCTCAATAAACGTATTTACCAGCATTTTTACGACATACGTAGAGGCAACTTGAATAATGCCTTAGCCAGGCATATTATTGAATTCAATAGCCATTCCTTTAAATTTGCAGGTCTGGAGCAAATAGTTAACAAAGATGGTGGCGGGGGGGGGCAAAGGATACGTTTTTGAAGTATAGAGAGTAAATATGGCAGCTTAGGTGCAACGCAACATTGCACCAGGTCTGAATGAGACCATCCCCGGGATTCATGAAGCTCTGCGCAAGGCCGGTGTAAGGCTTGCGCCGGCGGTGCAGTGAATAGTCGGTGTAGCAGCGCCATATGCATAGTAATGAGTGCGCGCCGCAACCACAGACATGTGCGTAGGGCATGTGAGCGAGCCCAAGTAGGATGCGTCCGGAGGCGTGGCCAAGCCGTCAGGCGATGAGCAACCTAAAGTGCTGGCTTCCACAGTCCGCCTGTAATAGTAACCGCACCAGCCAGGGCCCGTGGAGAATGAAACGTACACAGACCATGCAACATAGTACCTGTTCCAACAAAACGGTGAACCAAACATTAACTCACGAAGTCCTAAGTGTACCCGTCCAAGGAACAAAGGATACGCGTAATACCGTGTCCGTCCTGCAATGCACTGTCAGTGGGCATACCCAGTGAAGGTGTACCGCAGCATGTCAGCACGCCACACCGACATAGAAGTAGCGACATGGGCATGGTCACCAGCAGTAGTGAGAGTACACAGCCGGGTAGCCGTGTCGATATAACAACAAGAAGGAAACAAAATACCCTAAACACAGACAAACATGTGCATAGCAACATGTACTACACCCAGCAACGTGCCCGTCGCATACACATAGGACGGCGTATGCCTAAGCGTAATATCCAGAAGCAGAACTCATGCATGCAAATGTAATCCACAACATCCCCGTCATAGCATGTAACCCGCATCCACGTACGACCGTGCACCCAACCCAGCTAGCAGCCGTGCGCAGCTACACACCTACACACAATGGGCATACCCGAAATGTGGTAAGAAGTCTTGTCCTAGGCAGTGCCACGTGGGCAAATATGTACCCCACATGTTAACAACCAACCTCAGGTACAGATATCCAAATGGCTGCATGTGAATGTGTCGGCAGAATGTGTACATCCCGCATGTGGTATGGACCTGTCGAAACCCCATAGGCGTGCACACGCCACGGTGCCCATAACTGTACACATCAGGACAAGGCGGTATGTTCAGCCACCGTACCGATGATTAGCAATGCAGACATGTCAAACACAATACATATAGCGGAACACCTGCCTACCAAACAGGACGCCCTAACAGGGTGCCACAGGCACAGAAGGGGAAGGTGGGACATCACATGTTGAGAGTAGTGTTGCCGTACGGCCAAACACCCACGGCCAATGCAAAGGATGGAATAACATGCATATGCCTGGATGGATGGGTATGTCATAGCATGGGAATAGGCCAAGCCATCCACCATAATAGCCATGTGTACCACATACAAACAGCCAGTAACACGCAGTAGTAATGCATGAAGGCATACACGACTGTGGGAATAGCACAGGACATATGGCACGTGCCAAGTGTAGATGCATGACACAAAAGTCCAGGATGGGGCCCCCTGCAAAGAGGAACATGTGCAAACCCCACCTACCACAGATGTACCGGCAGTGAAAACACATGCCAAACACACACCAACACTACCGTCCATCCCACGACAGCAACGGAGGCTGGTCAAAGACCACCATGACGCGCGCACAAACAGGGACACGTGTAACCGTTGCCTTAACACCCCCCCTTAGGCCAAAGAATAATAGAATGGACATATGCATGTAATGCTGTGAAGGATGTGTGGTAGTCCTCAGTATCACAGAGGTAGGTACACAGATACACTGTAATCAACCGTGACGTATGTGCACTGTAGACAGCATACCTGCAGGTAAGACAGAGTACAATCACGTGCCACAGAAATATACACATGAGAAAGAGGATAGGGGATAGACAAGTGTGAATGGGACAAAATATGAACATAGGTTCATAGGTCCATAGGTACAGAGTAGGCTATCTACCCAAGGGCAGCCATAACCCTAGGCCATAGTTAGGTTTCCTTTGCCAACCCCCTGGTCTGGAGATAAATGCCTATTATATTGCTGTACCTCTGTCAAGCAGTGACAATGATGTAATCTATGGGGTATATCTGCAATCCCCCATCCAACGGACAAGATCCCCCTCGAACAAGGCCAGCAAGGTTCTCCGCCTCACATGTACTGTGATGTAGATCCACAGCATAGTGAGTGTCTGGGTGATGTATGTGTCACTCCAACACAGTCTATTAATGACCGTGTCAAGGTTCACATCACCTGCCCTTGTGGTTCCGAGGGATGTAGATCCAGTAGGTGAAGCATAGACATCAAATATGGGTCGACATGGCCTCGTATGTCAGGCACAGGTCAACATTGAACAAGAGGTATGTGACTGAATGGAGCAGGTGTCCTTACAGTGGGGCAGCATAACACAACTCCCTGACACCCTGCATCTGTCTGACGATTAACCTATGGGGCCTTCCCAGCTGCTGTAGGTGTCGGGTCAGATACCTTCCGAATGGGGCAATGTACTCAATCATAGGTGTAATGAGTAATGAGTACAAGGAGACAATGACCTACCCTGATCTAGATGTGAGTCCCTGCATGATCAGGCGGGCAATGCAGAAGTTCTACCGAACCACGATAGCAACGTGTGTGTCGAACGAATGGTGACTGACAACCCGGGTCTCCAGATCCCTGGTAATTCCCCCCGTGCTCAGTGGACTGCCACCCATATGCCGGACAGGGGTGACCTCGTTCTTCCCGATGGGTATGACTATGCATCACCTGGCATGTAGCTGTAGGCCATGTCCCTGACAGCAGATTTCCACATCTGGGAGGCCCCTTTGAAGGATATCTGTGTCAGATGTCCGTCCCACTATGGCACCCGGTTCGCAGTCATCTACAAACAATGTCAGCCATAACACCCCTGTGTGCTTGTACTGTGGAAATGTAGATGTAGTAAAAGAGTGGACCCAGGGCAGAGCCCCGTGGGACACCGCCTGTGACAGGCAGTAGGTCCGACATGCTGCTAGCAACTATGACCGCGTGGGTCGTGTCACCTAGCCAGTTTGCAACCCATCCTGCGATGTACGTGTTCACATCCAAGCCGATGGGTTTATCAATGATACCCGAGGGGGGTATTGTGTTGAAGCCCTTTGCCAGGTCGAGGTAGGCTGTATGGACTGCATGACCCTCATCAATGGCCTCGGTGACTGTCCCTAAAACATCAACCAGGATTTAAATGCATGAACCGCCCCTGACCAAGCAAAACTGGGTTGGATGCAAAGTATGCAGGTCCCCTATGTCGTCATCTACGGGCCGCAGTATGATCCTTCCCCATGTCTTTGCAGATAAGTCTTCTCATGGTAATGGGATGGTAATAACCAGGGTTAGTGGAGGCACCAGCCCTGTGAAGTGGGACTACAGTCGTCGTGCGCCACAACTTGGGTACGTTACCCGAGGTAAGGCTAAGAATAAACAGCTGTCCTAACTGTGGGTCTAATTCCTCAATGAGATCACGGAGTACACAGTTGGGACACCAGCTGGTCCCATGGATGCTGTGTTCATTACCTTGGACAGAGCATGTCCCACCCGTGCGTTACAGAACATTCGGGGACCACAAACCGCTGGTACAGACATCTCTCCATGTGGGGGGGAGGGGGTGGAGATGTCTTCACCAAACCTGTCAGCCCGTATGTTGGCAATGTGTGTATGTTCAGTAAACACCACAGCATTGTGAACCCAGTCAGAGCATATCTGGGAGTTACCTCCCAGGTGTCCAGCATAGCAAATGAAGGCCGTATGATTGTCTGTCGAGTCCTTGGAGATATATCTGTGGAACCTGCCCCAGACTATGTCATGTCAGCCTGTAGCTCCTCACATATAATGAGCAAGGGTGTCATACCTCACAAGGTGTCTGCTCTGCCTTGTAGTAGCCACCTCCTCTCATTGTACAGCTTGTGTATGGCTGGGGTACACCACACTGGATGCTTGGCATTGGTACAATGAACCACAGTTGGGTAAGGGAATGCCTGATCCATGCAGTCCTGTAGGTGCCGGTAGAAGGCATATGTAAGTGATGCAGTGGCTTGAGTAATATTGACCACTGGCTCAGGGTCCTTAAAGGAGACCACAGTAGTGTTCAGAATTGTGAATTCGGCCTTTGAGAAAGCCATGTGTATGGTAACCGGCAACACCCACAGCATCGTATGTCAATAGCAGAAGCCATTGTCCAAATAACATAGATTAACTTCAGTATTACAATATGTATTATTATACATTTATTGATATGTGTCTGCTAATTACACTTGCAAATGGCCGGTAAGACCGGGCCAAAGTGCTCGTGAATTACCTGTTATGGTGTTGTCATTCCGACAATAAAGTGGCGATACTTCCCTACTGGGACCTCTAGGGATTATTTAAAGCGGTTGTTAACCTGCATCATTGGATGTACACCATTTGGTTCCGGGTTTGGAAAACCTGGTTTCCGTAGCACTACACACTATGGGTAGTCAAGCAGACATCCGCGACTGGGGAACATACAGCAGCAGTAAAAACCACTGGCCACATGGACACAGTCCGACAAGCTCTACACTTTACATATGCACATTGGTGTCCATTGTAGGACCCAAAAATTGTCCCATACGGAATACCTGCCAGCCTTCATCGTCCAACCAGGAGAATCGACAGTCGTGACCACGGCACAGCTAGACATATGCACCACCAGCGTGTTTAATGTTGATGACAAGTGTCCATGAAATGCAGGACATATGAACAGAAAACCCCAGACTGTCGAGTCCATAGAAGTTCGTCCACATCCCAGTCCCGCACACATGAAGGATTTGTAATGGGCACAGACGACTGTTGCAGCCATGGGATCCTGGGTATGCAAAACGGGGCTCGGTGTTGTTTGGCAGATAAGCCATTGTCCCGCCCCGTGGGAGGGTTGTGGGTATAGCACATGCCTTACCCCCCACTAATAATGCAAAACATCCACCGGAGAATGCTAAATGCAGCTGTGCAATGTGTACAGCCCTATACCAGTGTCCAGTAGGCATTACCCATGGACGGACAAACGTACGGCCAAGATGGCAGTCATAACTGCAAACCCGGTGGAATTACACAGCTGCAGGAATGCATAACAGAGGAAATACAGGTGGGAACTACAGTGGACACTCCCCATACAAAGTCGGACCACAGTGCGAATACCGGCATACGCAGCACTCAATCTGCCAGCACCAGAATGGGGATTACTCGCTGCCATGCTGCGGAACAAATGGGCGACCTGTGGAACACATACTAATGGCACACCAACAACGTCAACTAGGAAGTTCAGTCAAAACCACCCGCCAGATGGACACAGTCCAACAAGGTCTACACTTTACATATGCACATTGTAGGACCCAAAAATTGATACCTATGGAACATCACATAGCTGTTATCGTTCAACCAGAAGAAGCGACACCCGTAACTATGGCACGGCTAGACATATGCACCACCAGCATTATTACGGTTGATGACAAGTGTCCATGAAATGCAGGACATATGCACAGAAATCCCCAGAGTTCCGAGTCCATAGAAGTGCGTCCACATCCCAGTCCTGCACACATGAAGGATGTGTAATGGGTACTGTCGAGTGGTGCAGCCAAGGGATCCTGGGTATGTAGAAACAGGGCTCGGTGTTGTTTGGCAGATAATCCGTCGTCCCGCCCCGTGGGAGGGATGTGGGCATAGCACCTGCCTTACTACCATTATCCACAGGATAATGCTAAATGCAGGTGTGGAATGTGTACAGGCCATAACAGTGTCCAGTAGGCAATTCCCATGGATGGACAAGCCTACGACTAGGATGGCACCCATACCTGCAAGCCCGGTGGAATTACACAGCTGCAGTAAGGCATAACACAGGAAATGCAGATGGCAACTACAGTAGACACTCCCCATAGAAATCCAGACCGCCGTGCGAATACCGGTGTACACAGCACTCAATCTGCCGGCAACACCATGGGGATTACTCGCTGCCATACTGCGGAACAAATGGGCGACCTGTGGAACACATACTAATGGCACACCAACAATGTCAACTAGGGAGGTCATAGGATGTTTAAACACTGGCGTTCCCGCTTATAAAGAACATCCTTCAATGAATTAATAGGATCTACATGTTCTGGCTGTGTTATATTGACAATACAGTGGCGTATATGTTCCACTGGGACCTCTGAGGATTAGTTAAAGCAGTTGCCAACCTGCAGCATTAGATTAACACCATTCGGGTTAATCATAGTAAAACATGGGTTTGTAGCACTACATAATATGGGTAGTCAAACACACATCCGCAATTGGGGAACATACAGCAGCAGTCAAAACCACTGGCCAGATGGACACAGTCCAACATGTTCTACACTTTACATATGCACATTTGTGTCCATTGTAGGACCCAAAAATTTATCCATTTGCAATGTCAACCGGCTGTGATTGAGAGACCCAGATGAAGTGACAGCCGTGACTACGGCACAGCTACATATATGCACCACCAGCGTGTTCAAGGTTGATGACAACTGTCCATGAAATGCAGGACATATGAACAGAAATCCCCAGATTGTCGAGTCCATAGAAGTGTGTCCACATCCCATTCCCGCACACAGGGAGGATGTGCAATGGGTACCGTCGAGGGTTGCAGCCATGGGATCGTGGGTATGCAGAAATGGGTGTTGGTGTTGATTGGCAGATGATCCGTTGTCCCGCCCCATGTGAGGGATGTGGGTATAGCATATGCGTTACTCCGCACTAATAATGCAAATCATCCACCGGAGAATGCAAACTGCAGCTGTGAAATGTGTACAGCCCTACACCAGTGTCCATTAGGCAGTTCCCATGGATGGACAAACGTACGGCCAAGATGGCACCCATAACTGCAAACCTGGTGGAATCACACAGCTGTAGTAAGGCATAACACAGGGAATACAGATAGGGACTACAGTAGAGACTCCACATACAAAGTCAGACCGCCGTGCAAATACCAGCCTACAGAGCACTCAATCTGCCAGAAAGAGAATGGGGATCACTCGCTCCCATACCGCGGAACAAATGGGCGACCTGCGGAACACATACTAGTGGCACACCAACAACGTCAACTAGGAAGGTTATAGGATGGTTAAGCTATGGCGTACCCACATATAAAGAACATCCTTCAATGAATTAATAGGATCTACATGTTTTGGTCGTGTTAATTTGACAATACAGAGGCGGGAATGTCCTAATGGGATATCTGTGGATTAGTTAAAGCAATTGTTAGCCTGCATCATTGGAATTACACCATTTGGGTTCAGTGTAGACAAACCCGGTTTACGTAGCACTACATAATATGGGTAGTCAAACACACATCCGCGATTGGGGAACATACAGCAGCAGTCAAAACCACTGGCCAGATGGATACAGTCCAACAAGTTCTACACTTTACATATGCACATAGGTGTCCATTGTAGGACCCAAAAATTTATCCATTTGCAATGTCAACCTGCTGCGATCGGGAGACCCAGATGAAGTGACAGCCGTGACTACGGCACAGCTACATATATGCACCACCAGCGTGTTCAAGGTTGATGACAACTGTCCATGAAATGCAGGACATATGAACAGAAATCCCCAGACTGTCAAGTCCATAGAAGTGCGTCCACATCCCATTCCCGCACACAGGGAGGATGTGCAATGGGCACCGTCGAGGGTTGCAGCCATGGGATCGTGGGTATGCAGAAATGGGTGTCGGTGTTGATTGGCAGATGATCCGTTGTCCCGCCCCGTGTGAGGGATGTGGGTATAGCATATGCGTTACTCCGCACTAATAATGCAAATCATCCACCGGATAATGCAGAATGCAGCTGTGAAATGTGTACAGCCCTATACCAGTGTCCATTAGGCAGTTCCCATGGATGGACAAACGTACGGCCAAGATGGCACCCATAACTGCAAACCTGGTGGAATCACACAGCTGTAGGAAGGCATAACACAGGGAATACAGATAGGCACTACAGTTGAGACTCCACATACAAAGTCAGACCGCCGTGCGAATACCGGCGTACACAGCACTCAATCTGCCAGAAAGAGAATGGGGATCACTCGCTCCCATACCGCGGAACAAATGGGCGACCTGCGGAACACATACTAATGGCACACCAACAACATCAACTAGAAAGGTTATAGGATGGTTAAGCTATGGCGTACCCACATATAAAGAACATCCTTCAATGAATCAATAGGATCTACATGTGTTGGTCGTGTTAATTTGACAATACAGAGGCGGGAATGTCCTAATGGGATATCTGCGGATTAGTTGAAGCAATTGTTAGCCTGCATCATTGGAATAACAGCATCTGGGTTCATTGTAGAAAAACCCGGTTTACATAGCAATACATAATATGGGTACTCAAACAGACATCCGTGACTGACGAACATACAGCAGCAGTCAAACCCACTGGCCAGATGGACATAGTCCAATAAGTTCTACAGTTTACATATGCACATTGGTGTCCATTGTAGGACCCCAAAGATTT
Organism: Protopterus annectens; assembly: GCF_019279795.1. Classification (NCBI taxonomy): domain Eukaryota; kingdom Metazoa; phylum Chordata; order Ceratodontiformes; family Protopteridae; genus Protopterus; species Protopterus annectens. The sequence goes on along the minus strand of NC_056743.1, from coordinate 1,864,413,502 downwards.
ATCCGTACGCAATGTGAACCGGCTGCGATCGATAGACCCAGAAGAACTGACAGCCGTGACTACGGCACAGATAGATATGTGCACCACCACCGTGTTCAAGGTTGATGACAAGTGTCCATGAAATGCAGGACATATGAATAGGACTCCCCAGATTGCCGAGTCCATAGACATGCGTCCACATCCCATTCCCGCACACATGAAGGATGTGCAATGGGTACCGTCGAGGGTTGCAGACATGGGATCGTGGGTATGCAGAATTGGGGCTCGGTGTTGATTAGCAGATAATCCATCGTCCCGCCCCGTGGGAGGGATGTGGGTATAGCACATGCGTTACTCCCCACTAATAATGCAAATCATCCACCGGAGAATGCTAAATGCAGCTGTGAAATATGTACAGCCCTATACCAGTGTCCTGTAGGCAATTCCCATGGACGGACAAACGTACGACCAAGATGGTCACCCATAACTGCAAACCCGGTGTAGTTCCACAGCTGCAGTAAGGCATAACACCGAAAATACAGATAGGAACCACAGTACACACCCCCCATACAAAGCCAGACCGGCGTGCGAATACCGGCGTAGACAGCACTCAATCTGCCAGCAAGTAAATGGGGATCACTCCCTTCCATACTGCGGAACAAATGGGTGATCTGCGGAACACATAGTAATGGCATACCAACAACGTCAACTAGGAAGGTTATAGGATGGTTAAGCTATGGCGTACCCACATATAAAGAACATCCTTCAATGAATTAATAGGATCCACATGTTATGGTGGTGTTAGTTTGACAATACAGCGGCGGATCTTTCCTATTGTGACTTCTGAGGATTATGTAAAGCAGTTGCTAACCTGCATCTTTGGATGTACACCATTCGGTGTCAGGTTTGAAAGACCTGGATGTCGTAGCACTACATAATATGTGTAGTCAAACACACATCCGCGATTGGGGAACATACAGCAGCAGTCAAACCCACTGGCCAGATGGACACAGTGCAACAGGTTCTACACTTTACATATGCACATCGGTGTCCAGTGTAGGACCCAAAACTTTAACCCTATGCAATATAAACTTGATGGAGCGAGCGACGCTGAAGGAGTAACAGCCGTGACTACGGCACAGTTAGACATATGCACCACCAGCGTGTTTAAGGTTGATGACAGGTGTCCATGAAATGCAGGACATATGAGCAGAAATACCCATATGGCCGAGTCCATAGAAGTGCGTCCACATCTCAGTCCCGCACACATGAAGAATGTATAATGGGTACCGTCGAGGGCTGCAGCCATGGGATCATGGGTATGCAGAAATGGGGCTCGGTGTTGTTTGGCAGATAATCTGTTGTCCCGCCCCGTGGGAGGGATGTGGGTATAGCACATGCCTTACCCCCCACCAATAATGACAACCATCCACCGCAAAATGCTAAATGCAGCTGTGAAATGGGTACAGCCCTATACCAGTGTCCAGTAGGCATTTCCCAAGGATGGACAAACGTACGACCAAGATGGCACCCATAACTGCAAACCTGGTGCAATTACACAGCTGTAGTAAGGCATAACACAGGGAATTCAAATAGGGACTACAGTAGAGACTCCACATACAAAGTCAGACCGCCGTGCGAATACCGGCGTACACAGCACTGAATCTGCCAGCAAGCAAATGGGGATCACTCGCTACCATACTACGGAACAAATGGGTGACCTGCGGAACACATACTAATGGCACACCAACAACGTCAACTAGGAAAGTCATAGGATCCTCAAACTATGGCGTTCCCGCATATAAAAAACATCCTTCAATGAATTAATAGGATCTACATGTTTTTGTTGTGTCATCTTGACAATACAGTGGTGGAAAGTCCCTAATGGGACATCTGAGGATTAGTTAAACCATTTCCTAGCCTGCATTATTGGACGTACACCATCCGGTTTCAGTGTAGAATAACCTGGTTAACGTAGCACTACATAATATGGTTAGCAAGCAGACATCCACGATTGTGGAACATACAGCAGCAGTCAAGCCCACTGGCCAGATGGACACAGTCCAACAAGGTCTACACTGTACATATGCACAATGGTGTCCATAGTAGGACCCCAAAGATTCATCCGTATGCAATGTCAACAAGCTGTGATCGAGAGACCCAGAAGAACTGACAGCCGTGACTATGGTACAGCCAGACATATGCACCCCCAGCGTGTTCAAGGTTGATGACAACTGTCCACGGAATGCAGGACATATGAACAGACATTCCCAGATTGTAGAGTCCATAGAGGTGCGTCCACATCCCATTCCCGCACACATGATGGATGTGTAATGGGTACCGTCGAGGGTTGCAGCCATGGGATCCTGGGTATGCAGAAATGGGGCCCGGTGTTGTTTGGCAGATAATACGTTGTCCTGCACCGTGGGAGGGATGTGGGAGTAGCACGTGCCTTACTCCCCACTAATTGTGCAAAGCGTCCACTGGCTAATGCTAAATGCAGGTGTGAAATGTGTACTGCTCCATACCAGTGTCCAGTAGGCAATCGCTAGGGATGGACAAGCGTAGGACCAAGATGGCAACCATAACTGCAAACCTGGTTGAATCACACAGCTGCAGTGAGGCATAACACAGGAAAAACAGATAGGGACTACAGTAGATACTCCCCATACAAAGCCGGACCACTGTGCGAATACCGGCGTACACAGCACCCAATCTGCCAGCACCAAAATGGGGATCACACGCTTCCATACCACGGAACAAATGGGTGACCTGTGGAACACATACCAATGGCACAATATCAACGCCAGCTAGGAAAGTCATACGATGGTCAAACTATGGCGTTCCCACCTATGAAGAACATCCTTCAGTGAATTCATAGGATTAATGTCAACTGACCATGGAATACACGTAATCAACATCAAAGACCCGCTGGCACCTTATGGCACACAAACCAAGTCACACATAGGTAGATGAAACAGTCAACGTAGACATTGTCCACGATAGGTCACATATGGTATACAAAGGTTACGTCATACACATGTAAGCGCTTTCACCCGTAGGCTCCGTGAGACTTACACATAACATAGAAGCATCCAGCCTTTAAATATCCCCCCTTACACTTCCATTTGTTACTTTCTCAGCAAACAATGAACATGTAACCACAGCATAGAAAGCACAGAAGCAATGTTAACTACACACACATATATTAACATCTCAGAAAGCATCCTATTAACACATGTATTACATGATATTGTACTATGCCGAATACTCATCAATCAAAGATCTGACAATATACATAGAAGATATGCATATCATATCACTGTAATACAGTGGTACAGAACTGAAAGAGTGGACAAATATGTGTTAACTCTACATCTGTACCTAAACTACATTCCTGTTATGGGGGTTTATTCCACCTGCTTCTCAAAAGAGGCCTCATCAGTGTTCCATTGGTCAGCCCTGGTGTGTGGCCAACCCTCCACCTAATAATCCATCTAATTCCGCATTCCATAGCATACCTGATGAGGTCCCCCCTCTGGTATTATAACCTAGACGTCATAAAACACTGAATGTATTCGTATGCCTTGTGATGTGCTCATAGCCGGCCGTAGTCATACGCCATTCCTGCGGCTGCCCAGGGCGCCAAGACTAGTAGGGCCACCTGTCTAGTAGGTGTGTCATGTAGGTATACCAAGATGGGGGCACCATGTGTTGTGGTGGTGGGTGCCATGGAGCCCTATAGCCTAGGGCAGCAGTCGATCTAGGGCCGCTGCCGAGGGAGGGTAGTACGGTTCGCAGGTATGTGCAGACGGCACATGAAACAGCGGTCCACAAGGATTACCCATAGTGGCGACACCTGCACAGATGGCTATAGCGGACACACACACGCCATGCATACGGCACAGGTAGACATACACACACCATAAATAGGCAATAACACACAAGGTGTATGGCGGTCGCGGGTACAGTGTCAGTATAGCAAGGATAGCTGTCCGCCACGATATCCAGCAGATGTCTTTAGGGTGTTCTGGAATACGGACGGTGCATGGACAATGAGTGGATATGCAACGTACCACAGTTCTATGTGTCAGCCGTGCAAATATGTGATACACGGGAAAGACAGCTGTCCATGCAAGAGCAGCAGTACGGGCACAACATAGGTACGTAGATATACAATGACAGAGATACAGACGGACACATGTGGCAAGCCCGTGAGTGTAATGTACACAGCACCACCCCACCACACCATAGCAGGCTGCACGTGGAGAACACACTACAGAGGTCGCCAACCACAGCAGGCACACAAGCAGTACACAAGCTGCGTCACACCATCCACAAGCACAGGGATGGCGGCAGGATATGAGTGTTCTGCGGAAACCTTAAAGCCATACCCTATGAACCCATGCAGCTGGGAGCATGGACACAGACACACATGTGGCAGGCATGGTGATTGACCACACCCCCAAATACCCAACCGCACAAATGTATGACACAGGTATAGAATGCGCTACGTGGACCACCGAACACACCACCGTCAGAGGCACATGTACAAGTGGGTGACAACATCCATAAAGGAATGGCCGCTGATAGCCAAGGTATGTGTTGTGAAGCGTCTAAAAGCATGTTCATCTGCAGAGGCAGCTGGGAACACACACACACACAAAAGGGCCGAGAGTCAAACCTACGCCTACCTACATGAACTCACTACAGCATGAAGCATTTACAGAACGCGCTACCGAGATTACTGAGCACAGTGCTGTCAGAGGCATATTTCTAGGTGGGTGACATCACCCATAAGAGAATAGCTGGCAATAGTCAAGGTATGTGTTGCGAAGCGTCTAAAAGCATGTTTATCTGCAGAGGCAGCTGGGAACACACACACACGGAAGGGCTGAGAGTCGAACCTACGCCTACCTACATGAACTCACTACAGCATGAAGCATTTACAGAATGCGCTACCGAGATTACTGAGCACAGTGCTGTCAGAGGCATATTTCTAGGCGGGTGACATCACCCGTAAGAGAATAGCCAAGGTATGTGTTGCGAAGCGTCTAAAAGGATGTTCATCTGCAGAGGCAGCTGTGAACACACACACACACACACACACACACACACACACACACAAGGGCCAAGAGTCGAACCTACGCCTACCTACATGAACTCACTACAGCATGAAGCATTTACAGAACGCGCTACCGAGATTACTGAGCACAGTGCTGTCAGAGGCATATTTCTAGGCGGGTGACATCACCCGTAAGAGAATAGCTGGCAATAGCCAAGGTATGTGTTGCGAAGTGTCTAAAAGCACGTTCATCTGCAGAGGCAGCTGGGAACACACACACACACACACACACACACACACACACACAGGGAAGGGCCGAGAGTCGAACCTATGCCTACCTACATGAACTCACTACAGCATGAAGCATTTACAGAACGCGCTACTGAGATTACTGAGCACAGCGCTGTCAGAGGCATATTTCTAGGTGGGTGACATCACCCATAAGAGAATAGCTGGCAATAGCCAAGGTATGTGTTGCGAAGCGTCTAAAAGCATGTTCATCTGCAGAGGCAGCTGGGAACACACACACACACACACACACACACACACACACAAAAGGGCCGAGAGTCGAACCTACACCTACCTACATGAACTCACTACCGCATGAAGCATTTACAGAACGCGCTACCGAGATTACTGAGCACAGTGCTGTCAGAGGCATATTTCTAGGCGGGTGACATCACCCGTAAGAGAATAGCTGGCAATAGTCAAGGTATGTGTTGCGAAGCGTCTAAAAGCATGTTCATCTGCAGAGGCAGCTGGGAACACACACACACGGAAGGGCCGAGAGTCAAACCTACGCCTACCTACATGAACTCACTACAGCATGAAGCATTTACAGAATGCGCTACCGAGATTACTGAGCACAGCGCTGTCAGAGGCATATTTCTAGGTGGGTGACATCACCCGTAAGAGAATAGCTGGCAATAGCCAAGGTATGTGTTGCGAAGCGTCTAAAAGCATGTTCATCTGCAGAGGCAGCTGGGAGCACACACACACACACACACACAGGGAAGGGCTGAGAGTCGAACCTATGCCTACCTACATGAACTCACTACAGCATGAAGCATTTACAGAACGCGCTACCGAGATTACTGAGCACAGCGCTGTCAGAGGCATATTTCTAGGCGGGTGACATCACCCATAAGAGAATAGCTGGCAATAGCCAAGGTATGTGTTGCGAAGCATCTAAAAGCATGTTCATCTGCAGAGGCAGCTGGGAACACACACACACACACACAGAGGGAAGGGCCGAGAGTCGAACCTACGCCTACCTACATGAACTCACTACAGCATGAAGCATTTACAGAACGCGCTACCGAGATTACTGAGCACAGTGCTGTCAGAGGCATATTTCTAGGCGGGTGACATCACCCGTAAGAGAATAGCTGGCAATAGCCAAGGTATGTGTTGCGAAGCATCTAAAAGCATGTTCATCTGCAGAGGCAGCTGGGAACACGCACACACACACACACACACACACACACACAGGGAAGGGCCGAGAGTCGAACCTACGCCTACCTACATGAACTCACTACAGCATGAAGCATTTACAGAACGCGCTACCGAGATTACTGAGCACAGCACTGTCAGAGGCATATTTCTAGGCGGGTGACATCACCCGTAAGAGAATAGCTGGCAATAGCCAAGGTATGTGTTGCGAAGCGTCTAAAAGCATGTTTATCTGCAGAGGCAGCTAGGAACACACACACACACACAGGGAAGGGCCGAGAGTCAAACCTACGCCTACCTACATGAACTCACTACAGCATGAAGCATTTCCAGAATGCGCTACCGAGATTACTGAGCACAGCGCTGTCAGAGGCATATTTCTAGGCGGGTGACATCACCTGTAAAAGAATAGCTGGCAATAGCCAAGGTATGTGTTGTGAAGCGTCTAAAAGCATGTTCATCTGCAGAGGCAGCTGGGAACACACACACACACACACACAGGAAAGGGCCGAGAGTCAAACCTACGCCTACCTACATGAACTCACTACAGCATGAAGCATTTACAGAACGCGCTACCGAGATTACTGAGCACAGCGCTGTCAGAGGCATATTTCTAGGCGGAGAATAGCTGGCAATAGCCAAGGTATGTGTTGCGAAGCGTCTAAATGCATGTTCATCTGCAGAGGCAGCTGGGAACACACACACACACACACACAGGGAAGGGCCGAGAGTCGAACCTACGCCTTCCTACATGAACTCACTACAGCATGAAGCATTTACAGAACGCGCTACTGAGATTACTGAGCACAGCACTGTCAGGAGGCATGCCCCTAGGTGGGTGGTATCATCCGCAGAGGCAATGCGGCCGATAGGGAATGAAGACAGAGTGCGCAGTCACACAGCCTGTTACCATCCCAAGGTGGCCGTACAGTAACACGGTAGTGCTGCAGTCGGGAATACCAAATAACTACGGAGCAGTACATCACGACATGAATACGGGATGCACCACATGATAGTATACCCTATGAGAGGGCATCCGGCGTGCAGGATCTAGGGAGCCAATGTGGCATGACAGCCACATATGAGTCACCTGGATGGTCACCATGGCTATGCAGGATGTCATTGGCCATGGCTACACGCCTAGTAGCAGACATCGGTGCCGACTGTCGTGTGTACCCCCGACAGGTGTACTGGCCATGGCTCTCACACCTAGCGGTTGCAAAGGGGAGACAGACATGCTCACGGGGTATCAACGCAGTCGGCCGCGGTGTGCACTGTACTGTGTGTCCATCTACACAGCTGCTTACTGGGCATGCTCAGACACTTAGAATTGGCACAGTGCAGACATGCATACACATGGTGCGACGGCATGGGAGGCAGACTGTGGACCATCGTGTGTGTCCAGCCACACAACAGCAACACGGCCATGCCACAGATGTGGCAGTTGCGAAGGGGAAACAGGCATGCACCCTGGGTATCAATGCAGTCGGGCGTGGTGTGCACTGTACCGTGCGTCCATCTACACAGCTGCTTACTGGGCATGCTCAGACACTTAGAATCGGCACAGTGCAGACATGCATACACATGGTGCGACGGCATGGGAGGCAGACTGTGGACCGTCATGTGTGTCCTGCCACACAACAGCAACCCGGCCATGCCACAGATGTGGCAGTTGCGAAGGGGAAACAGGCATGCACCCGGGGTATCAATGCAGTCGGGCGTGGTGTGCACTGTACTGTGCGTCCATCTACACAGCTGTGTACTGGGCATGCTCAGACACTTAGAATCGGCACAGTGCAGACATGCATGCACATGGGGCGACGGCATGGGAGGCTGACTCTGGACCATCGTGTGTGTCCAGCCACACAACAGCGACCCGGCCATGCTTACACACATAGTATGTGCTACGTGACGTCCGGCATGCAGACGGAGTGCACACACCGCAAGCCACGGCCAGGTAAACCCGTACACACGCACAGGGTGGACACACTTGCAGTCACACATACACACACAGATGACAGCACAGGCGCCACGGGTGCAGGCTGAACATGTACACACCGACGTGAACACTGTAGCTGATGTGCCAGCACCATGTCATCGGTGCAGCAGTATGCCTCATGGTCCAGAAACTGCATGTGACATATGTCCAGAAGACTATGTGGTGGTGTACGTCCGCCATGCAGAGTACACATGTACTATCAATGATCCCACAGGTGTGATGTAGTCCACCCGTACCGGTATACATGGACAGGCGTGCTCCACACATGCCACGGGCCTGACACAGGTATGACACACGACTGCAGCTGTACCACAGTGAAACAATGTCCGGATATGTCACATATGTGGTTTCCAGGCTGTGTGCATGGACTGCACGCAGGACACATACGAAGCCTGTGATGTACCACATGCATGACACAGGCGTACGCGGTAATACACACACGAAGGGAAGGGGGACACATGTCTGTGGTATGCACCCCCTACAGGGTGTGGCGGTGTTCACAGGGACACATACACTTGTACAGTTTTCCTGTGACAGCTGTGATGCCAAACCACAGTCCATGTTCCATGCATGTTGACACACATGTCACAACGTAGCAATGCATACACACATGGCAACAGGGGATACATGTGACACATGTACTGTGCATGGTGCAGCCATGCAGGGCGGTGTCTGGTGTCCGTAACACAGTTGCAACCCCCTCCCACATGCATACCCATTATGGGGGCCGTCATATGGTGGCATAGTAACAGCACGCATGGCAGTCTGTGTGTACACCATTTGTTTAAACACCTGTCCACATGCATGTGTGCAGGTGCTGGTCACAGGTGTGTCACACACCGTCCTACCCTGACATGTGCATACAGTCCGCTATGTCGCCTTTACATGACACTGCTGCCATGATGCATACCCATCGGCCATGCGGGTTCGACCATATGTCACATTGCCACTGTAACCCCTACCACCAACCATGTGCAGATATTGGCACAGCTGCCGGATACAGTGGTAGTACACAGGATGCACCACATACCGCTGCACGCCTGCACAAAACCCATGTAGCGGGTGTGGCATTCCTAGCACCAACATGTGTGCAGGAATGTGTGCCCATGTATGCCACAGATCGGGGGAACTATGTGCCACGTGCCACACATCACTGTACACCATGGTAGAGCTCTGTACCTACCTCAGTGTGGGGTGCACCGATGTGGATGTTGTGGTACATGCAACACGTCATCCCTCCGTGTAGACAAGTGTGGTCACCACCATGTCAGTGTGTCGACATGTGTGTATGTCTGCTGCCTGTTGAGAGGGTGTATGCAGATATCGTGTTGTGACTGGACACTGACCACACAGGGTGACCATCCCGTAGTGGTGCTGCATTGTACAGCCCTGTCATTCCCACACCTGTGAGCCTTACTGGCCACCTGTGCAAGACCACCCCCTGTGACATGGCGCGTCGGTGCATTGTCTTGTGAGTGTGCCGACCACACAGACAGGTGTCCCCGTCTGCACACAATGGTGTGTGTGCCATAGAGGTGTACGCCAGCGATTGCGGGAATATTCCTATACCGGTACAGCATCTGACTGTCGAACACTGTGCACCACAGCTGACAGGTGACACCTGCAGTCAGTAGCCAGCACACTGTGTACGACACCTGCAGAATGTCACCATACCTGTACTGTGTCATGCCATGTATGTGATGTCTCTGTCCACCGTAGCCTGTGGCACCGACCACAGGCGTCAGGTGCAGTATATGTGTGGACATGGCCATGTACCGTGTAAGCAACGCTACACTGTATCCGCTCCGTGCTCCGCAGGTCTATGTGTATGACCTCTTTTTGCAATCCCGACTGTCTGTTCTCTACATCACAAAAGCTTTGCACCTGCTCCCATAGTATTCCCACATAGATAAAGTACATGTATACTAAATGGAGTACTACACTGTCCTAGAATCCCCTTGTGTGCCCAATTCCCTATAGGTGCCTTCTGACCCGGCTACACAGCAGATGCATTCACATCCTCTGGCATGTCGACGGATCAATTGCTAGCGACCTCTCCTGTTCAGATGGTGAATCTGGGCGTCCTGGCCACTGTTACAGGTGCCTCATGGACACAGACAAGCCGCACCTCCCCCAATGACCATAATACATGTGACAGATGCAACTATATAGCCAGACAGGGGGCTGTGCTCTCTCCAACCATGACAGGCAAGACCACGCGGGAGGGGAAGGACACAATGCACACCACATACCCAGTGTCACATGTGACTATCGCAAATGCTAATCAAACACATGAACACACTACGACATACCTGGGGCACTGTAGGACATGTCACGAACCTAACGAGCCCTCTGAAGCAGACACACAAGCTACTGCCCCCACAAGACATAGGAAATGCAACACATAGTTCTCAACATCAGTGTGCTAACCCGGCAGAGCCCCAAAGGCGACACACACACTGCCAGACACACCTGTAATGGGTGACGCCACTGCCAGACACACTGACATCCCACCCACCATACTGAACAAGGGAATGATCACAGTAGGCTGCCTGCCGGGCGCTGGAATACGCCACATAACACACACACTCAGGTCACTCCGCAGCATGTGCAGGTATGACGCGGTCATTGCCCATGCTGGTGTCTACGTCTGGTGGCATACCACCCTGGGATACATTACAGGAGACATAGAGGGCCACTCAGATTGTGTAGCCCAGGCCGGCATGTCCCTGACCCTGGGCAGTATCCCACCCTCATCAAGTATGATGCCACTACACTGGCTCAATGTGGTCACCCTTGATAATGTCCTGGTTACCGGTGTCAGTCTGAGGGGATCCGGATTCCATTTACCTGGGATGACATGCTTGGCACGCCACGCCCCTTCACATGGTATGGCTGGCAGCTGTCGCTCCTGGTCTACAAGGGTTCAGCAAAGGCACCTGCCACCCCCACAGTGCTCACCGCAGGCACGGCTGGAATGATAAACCTACCACCCCACACTACAAGCCTGGAGAACACACAGGATAATACAGCTCACTGCCAGTGGTCTACAGCCAAGCTGCAAACCCTCAAATGCCCTCCGCAGTATGGAGGACATCGATGTCAGTGCTGTGACTGAAACATTGGTCAGGGCTGCTGAGAGCACCCCAGCACTGTCAGGTCATACCCTATATCACGCGTTCAGGACCATAACCCGGACATAACACAGAAGGAGGGGGAGTCCCCATTTCCATGATGGATACACACACCTCCATGTTGGCAGAGATGCACGCAGCAGCGGGGAATATCCAGGTGCAATTAACCATGGTTAGGACTGCCCTACAGTTTGTTGCATGCTACAGACCACCCTCCCAAACCCAGGATACCTGCACAGCCGTCCTGAGGACACTGGTGAGTGTGCATGCTCTCACAACACCGTCGTATTGGGTGACATCAACCACCCATACATAGACCGAGAACATTACCCAGGACACAACACCCTACGCCACAGGTCCCAGGTGTTTATACACCTGACTGCTGTGGAACACCCATGCACCATACCCACTAGGGGGGGGACGTATACCAGTTCTGATCATCACACATGGGGAGGATATGCTCCACACAGGATGTACATCCCTCAATGGTGATGTCAGACCGTATAGTGGATACACTGGTAATCCGCATCCTGCACCCAACACCGGCATGGGAGACCTAAGTGACGACCTCTCCACAGCGAACCACACACGTCATACGACCGGTGTGGTACCCTACAAGGCATCCATGCCAGTGGTAAACACAGGCCACACTGCTGAAACCCTTACAAATGCCTTCTCTGAGCACCCCCAGGGATGTCTGCACCAAGCAATCATGATAACATCAGGACCTTGTCCACCGAAGGCAGGCACATGGTCTGGTGGACCCCAGCCATTGACAAACTGTACAACAACAGTTGGAGCTAATACATGACAGAACAATATCAGTACCAGGGAAGGCATCAGTCATTAATACCGGCGTTAACATACGGTCACACATACAATCATCCAAGGCCGCTTGTGGGAGTGGTACTGCAGAGGGCACATGAGACAACCATAGGGCCTTCCTTAGCTGTGGTAGGGACATGGGTGGGAGTGCACAGTCATGCCCGGAATTACTCCAGAATGGTACAATGGTCACTGAACCCACAGACATTGTCAACAAACCAGCGGACATGTTCCATGCATACATCTACCCCCCCCCCCAAGAGGGGACGTATCCATCCCACCAGAGTCCAGCCTCCCAAACATCTTGTATGCCCAGGAGTGATCTGATATCTGTTAAGCGGTGAACACAGCACCAATGGGCCCAGATGGTGTCCCTGGCTGTGTGGTACTCAACGTCATTGAGGCTCTCACCCCACACATAAGGCCGCTGTGTCATCTTAGGCGTACTACGGGCTAGGTCCCCGCTGGATGGCATATGGCAGCTGTGGTCCCACTACGCCAGGGTAGTGCTCTTATGGACTGTAGACATTCCTGCCCTATCAGCTTGACAAGCCTTGTCTGCAAAGCTGCGGGAAGGTCCATACTGGGGCCCATAAGTACAGACAGTGGTGTACAGCCAATACCGGGACATACCCACATCGACTTAGTCAAGGGCAGATCCTGCCTCCCAAACCTGCTCGACCTGTCTGGATGGGGACACTAAGGCCATTGATGGGGGTACGTTGGTTTGCACAGACTACCATGACCTGGTGGGAGCGTTCAAACCACACTCCACGTGGGACTCATGGAAAGGCTCGTCAGCGTACATGTGGGGACATATGTCACATGATGGTTTGCCAACTGGATGGAGGTCACACCACACAGGGTTTGTGTTCCTGGTGCCATGTCAGACTCCAAGCTGGTCTCGAGTGGAGGCCCACAGGGCTCAGTCCTGGGCCCCCTCCTGTTCGGCATTCAACCTTCCAATGTGCATGCAAACATAGGGGGATTGTGGCAGACAAGGTATGCAGATGACTGCACACCGGCCACCATACCAACACCCCATCTGACACGGACATCCACCTGGGGCCTCATAGAAATGGATAACTGGTGCCAAAGCCATGGCCTGATGCTACATGCCAGGGAAGGTGCAGACCTACCCAGTGGGAAGGACATGTTCACCCCGACGTAACATGTAGGTGGCAATCCATTCAACATGGTGGATGTGTTCAGGGACATGGGTACCACACCTGTCGGTAACCTCTGTCGACACACACAATGCCAATGTGGTTGGGAAGACATTCCACTGTGGCCACCTGGTCAGGAAGGAATCACATCCACATCAGGGGAGTTCATTGTACCCCTGTACACTTCACACATCAGACCAATGATTGCGTACAATGCCACATCTGGGATGTACCTAACCTGACACCTGCAGCACTCGGAAGGACCACAAACATTCCACAACACAGGGATAAAGGTGCTGGAACATGTGTCACATGCTGCCCGACCAAGGGGACTCCGGCTGTATACCTTCCCAGCACGTCTGCTCTGTGGTGATCTGTGCCTGACATACACGGCCATGTCCAACCTGGGTGACATGGACATGTTCCACCTCCTAGGCTCCAAGCAAACACGGGCACAGAAGTGACTGTCAGAAACCTCAACACGAACATGAATAGGATGTGCTGGGGGAACAGGGTCAACGCCCAGAGACCCCCTACAACATGGAGAGGATTCCCAGCCCATGTGAAGCAGAGCCCCTGACTGACTTTGTCCAAGAGTAATCATGACGTGTGGATGTGTGATCGTAGGTATGCGCCAGGCATCATCTCTGTGTCACTGCTGGACAGAGGGACAGTGGACCGATGGATGTGGTATCCTCATCCTAAGGGGTGTTAACAGCCACACACACTCTGGCTAGGCATACACATGCCGTAGGGCACATAGCCTGGTATGTACATGTGCGCCTATGTACCTATGTAGGGGTCCATGCAGGTTGCGGGTACCTGTGGTATGCTAATATTGCCAGATGTGCCTGTGGGTACCCCACAGCTACACGTGGGGGACTGATAATAGTGCTCCCAGTAGATACATGCAAGTGCACCATAATTGGCATACGGGTATCTGAACCAACATGGTGCTACACATGTAACCGCCACGCATACCGTGTACACAGAACAATGAATGCTGCACCTGCACTACATGGTATGTCTGCTGCATGATGTCAGTGCACGACCCACGTCACATACGCACCTGTCACCTGTCATACACAACCACTGCAACATACACATCGCGTACTATGCGGACACAGGTATCACATACGCCTCTCACTATCTTGTCCACCCTGTGCATCAGAATATGTTTGCATAACCGTGCACCGATGGTGTGGATCACGGTGCTGCGGCAGAGGCTTCATCATATGCACAGGGTGATATGTGTGCCAGGGGCATAGGCTGTACTAATGGATGACATCATGTGTGTATGTAAGGGCCTGTGCATTTACTGGGCATGACTGTGCAGAATGCATGTGGATGTGGTGGAGCCCTACAGTTGTGTCTGCTGTGTGTGGGTATGTGTGTACACAGTTCAGCCATCTGTGATGCCTACACGGGGTATACTTGGCAGCCCCAGACTGTACAGTGCAGGTTGTACGGCTCACTGTGTCCGCCTGCTGCCACGTGACCCGTGCCTGCCTGGGGTCGCACGGGCACTACCGGGTGGAGGTATGGAGTGGCCACTCTCCGATGACACATGTCCGCTGGAACCGTGTCCATGCTGGGACAGTCCAGGGCCACGTCCACGTGGCCTGCTGTGCCCTGGTGTGGTTGGTGTAGCACCAGCTGCACTGCTGCTGCTACCAGCACTGTGTGAGTGGGCATGAGAGGTGGCACGCACACGTCAACCTGCACTAGGTGGTGTTGCTGGCCTACAGCCACGTGTCCTATGCGTCACCCCTACCAGGTGTTCCAGCACAGACAGCTCACGCTCGCGGATTGACATGCCTCGGTCGAGGATTCCAACCATCTCACCTAATCTCCTATCCAGAACATCGGCAAGCTGCTGCTGAGCATTCGGCAATGACTGGATGTTCTCATTTAAGGAATGGATTGCGGCCCTCTGCAGCCTCTGCCCTTCTTGGTTCTGCCATTCGGCATGTGCCTGTGCCGCCATTACAGTCTGAAACATGTGTCTGGTGATACCAGCTGCTGCACCCTGTACGGCAGGTGCATGTCTACCAGTGCTCCTCCTATGAGCAGCACCAGCCACATGCCTGTGTGGCACATCACCAGTCATTACACTGGCAACATGGTGTGTACCCGCACCTTCTGCAGCCACCACACATTCCTGCTCGGTGCCAACAGATGCTGACTGTCCTTCCTCTATGGGCAACGGTGATGTGGTATGTGTCAGCATCTGAACCGTGTGCGGAGATGAAGGGGACATAGGTGGGATGTTATCCAATGGCACAGCTTCTGCCCGTGACGACCCTGCCTGTGCCTCATGCACATGGTCATCACCGCTAGTATCTGTGGGGACACTAGCATCAGATGGACCGCAGGAGGGGAACGCACCTACTGCACCTGTGAATACAAAGACATACCGTAAGTTACATTACACACACGCAGACACACATGCAGACACACACACACACACGCAGACACACACACACACACACACACACACACACATGCGGACACACACACGCTGACATACACACACAGACACACACACATGCAGACACATCATGCATGTGATATTGCAGGTGGCATGCAGCATTCCCACACTACAGCCCAGTGAATGCAGCCCAGACATTAATAGTGGTAGTATGCATACTGCCCTGGAGTGCACACTACATCAAGCAGGTGTCTTTTAGTAGGCTTGCAGTACACACATTCATGGTAGTTTGCATGCATCATCGCGGATACACCGTGTGGCTACAGGCGGTTGACAGTACACATGGCTGGCATCACTATGTCATGTAAACCGCAAACATGTGCGGTATCATGTGGACTTGTGACAATGGTGTCCCACCACATGCACCACATCATAACGGATGTCACAGTGCAGTGTTATGTGTACAGGCTACAGATAGAATGCATGTGTAACAAGGATGTCTGTGCAGGTGTGGTTGGTGTGAGCTGTGTACATAGCTGTACAGTGGGGAGTACGGGCACTGTGCCACTGCACGGCAGCAGGACACAGGTATGTTTCTGTGTGATGCGTAACCTGGACGCATTGCATTGCCATGTCTGCAACTCAGTCATGCTGTTCCACAGCACGTATATGGTAGACATTGGTGGCACCTCTAATGGCTGCAGACAGGCATTCCATTTGTCTGGTGTGCCACATCAGATGTCCAGGGGGTCCACTACAGCTATGACTGCACTATGTGTGGACAGGGTGCAACGGTGACTACCCACTGCAGATGTACTGTGTGGCAACATGCCTGTAGGTATCACCCATGGCCATGTTTGACTGGTTCATGGACAATTGTGTGTGATGGGCATCGTGTACACATCCCTGTGGTGGCCCATGTGACATACACCCGTACTAGTCTGAGGTGTCACATTCCCGAAGGCTATGCAGACATTGTGGATGTCTGCTGTGTCGTGCGTAGGTCATGTCATGGTGTGACAATGTTGCGGACAGACCACCACATGCATGGGACATGTCATGTGCCATGTCACAACGTGTGCACCCAATGCAGGGGCATAGGTCACAGTGGTAACACCTGTGTGCTGGCCAGATCACAGCTCACTATGTGGTACTGTGTGCATACCGCAAAGGCATACCGATGCATACTACACATGCAGCCATTGTGGAACACCGCCACCATTGTATGCATAGCTGACTGCACATATCACACCGATGGGTTATGTGGTGTCATGCCGGTCTATACTAACGGTTGTATCTACTGTACATGGGTGGCGTGTGTGTCGGGTGGTGCAACCTGTATACCGTGACTGGGGCAGACCCAGGTGTGCATGTCATACCTGGACACATGGGAAATATCTATACACCGTATTATGCCTATTACTAGCAACAGTCTCACCTGCAACAGACCCATGTCTGTGCGACACGCCAGAGGTACCTGTATGGGACGACACAACAGTATACACATTATCCATTACTATCGCCATGGTAAGCACTGTGCATGTCACATCATGCACCTGTGTGTTAGCATGTGCTATGCACATGTCTGCAAACACAACGTAGCATACTGTAGTATGCAGCTTGTGTGGCCATATACCTGGCATGTTGTGCTACATTATGTGGTGTACTATGACACCCACACCTACGTCAGTTATCATACAAACATGCAAGACTGACTTACCAGGCAGCTCCAGGTTCGTTGGTTGGGAGACACCCACCTCCACGATGGCAGCGAGGGTTTCTGCATGTTGTTCCCTGGGTGTCCCCAGACTGGCCAGGAGCTCCTCCATGTGTGTGAGTGGGGGCTGGGTTGGTGGCCCACCACCTGTCCCACCTTGTTGTCTGGCGATTGCGGCGGTACGCTGTTTCACGTGCCGAATTAGGTCTGTGCAGTGTCTGCGGATCTGCTGGTAGGTGCGGTTGTGGCCGCCCACATTGTTCACCCTCCTGTGCAAATCCTGCCACACGTCATCACGCTGCTGTGCCTGTAGTGGCACATGGCTGAAGAGTATGTCGTAGTTGTCATGGAGCAACGGTATAATCACTTCATCCTCCTGTCGGCTGAAGGCAGGCAGCCGGGAACGTGGCATTATCTGTAAGACATAATGATGTTGACAGGTCACATTTACACTGCTGTACTGGCATACTGCTGGACATACATTGCTATGACATGTACAACATCTGCACAGTAATCTCTGCGATGCATCATGGCAGTGACTCAGCCGGCATGTTGCCGTCACACCATTGAGCAGTGGGTCTCATATCATATCTGTGTGTCACCTCATCACACTGTACACGCACCATGTTGATGTTAGCCTGCTGTGGACATGTGTACCTGCCTGCACCTGTGTCCATATCAGTTGGCACAGGTCCCCATGTGACAACAGTTCTACTGTTCACCTGGATGCTGTGTATATGTCACTAGGCATCCCGTACGTGGCCATTATGAACGTCAGCGGTGGCACTGCACACATACACATGGACACCTGCACATGCAAGTGTTGTGCCATGTACATCCACACAGCACTGTACGGGTGTTGGGCAACCTGCCATGGCTCACCTGTGTTGCACATGTGATACACATGGGACAATGTGTAACCATGTGACATTAGCAGGAAAGGTCATGCATAGCATGTGCGCACGCACGTTGTCCACAGCAACACACAGCACCTGTAACACCACAGGGTGCATCACTGCCACATTACTGCTGTGGACGGTTGATAGTGAAAGTGCCTTTTGTCCATCGCACCATGTAGGACTGTGATAGCATGTGCAGCCTTGCTGGGCAGGGCTGCATGGTATGGCAGGGTATGTCACATACATGGCACTGGGATGTGACCCACCTGGGGGGTACTGATATTGGCAGGGTGGCTGTCCATTCCATATGTCATTGCTATGTGTATATGGACATTACACACGTCTATCATCATGGTGTGGACACTGGCCTTCCGCAACGTAGGCTGCACGCTGCTTGGTGGGGGTGTGTCTGGTGCATGCAGGTATCGCACATCCATGCATACACATTAACCCTGACAGGTGCTATGTGCTGTGATATTGTTCAACACAGTGCTGTATGTGCCCACACACTGCTATCCCGTGCACATGGATGGTTGCCTGGACTGACATGGGTACCACATATGTGTACATCCAGTGCCTGCTGCCACCCCCATGTCAGCTGGTGCACCACACAGCGCCATCCCTCCCACGGGGAACGTGGTGTTGGGCATAGCATAGGTATCCATGTATGGGGACAGGGATGTTCACATAGCAGGGGCACTGATGGTATCGTCGATCTGACCATACACGATGACGACCCTCACACATACAACCCATTCAGTATGTTGTTCACAACACTGACACAGCTATACTGCTATGCCGGAGACATTCCCAGACGATATACACAGATGCACATCTGTTCGTGGCATGGGCTAGACTATTGGTGTGGTTCGGCACATAACGTGTTTGAGTGTGGCTGGCGCAGACCTACTGTGCACATCTACACAGTAAGCCTGTTCTACAGTAGCCATCGGTGATGTGCTGTGCACATATCAAATCTGCACATTGTGTTGGTGTCTGTCTGTCCACGGGCCAGTGGTGGGACACACAGGGGTATTGGTGAACATATATGCATGCAACCCTGTACTGCTGTACCACTAGCTCCTCGGGTGCTAATGTGTCATAGACATGCACACCATACCCGAACAGGTGGTAGTGGGTTGCCACCCGTACCCATCTCCTCTTGTGATTTGCTATCATCCAACACCCTCTTTGTATTGTATGTTCAGGCTATGCACCTGTGTGGGGCATGTGGGCATGCAATGCAGTACTGCCTTTGCACCCATCGCAGAACATGTCACACAGGTACACTGGCAGCCGTGACACTTCACAGCTTGATGACGCACCACATGTTGTACACATCGCAACACATATCCTGTGGGACATGGTCAAATGTACAGGCATGTCCAACAGTCACGCATCACTGCTACCCCTACATGACGGCTATGCAGGACATGTGGCGGTACAGCAACTGTCACATGTACACGCAATGCCCCTACCTACCGTGGTACTGCCTGTGGGGCACGCGGCGTGCCTGCATCCATGCTATGGCCATAGATGACAGTTGTACATCGATATGTGCAACATACCTCATTGGGTGTTCTCATGTGTGCATGTTCAACATGTCTATGCATTGTTTGTGTCTGTCACACAGTCATTGTTGTACATGGTTTACATGGCAGCCATGTTGTACTGTGTGTGATTCCAGGTACTTCATTGGGATACCAGCATTGTACATTATCACGGCATATTCCAGCCATCACGTAGCCATCCTAGCTGACACTGTTATCCAGCCAGTGGGAGGTGTTCTGCCATCTGCACATACGTCACACAGTACGAGGGTGGCTGACACCCATTCTTTGGACAGGGTTCTGACCGCTGTGGATGTGTGTGATGCTGTCGACGACCATGACTATGCCTGATGGTCACATCTGGATGTGTAACATTCACAACACACACCTACCTTCACGTAGCAACACATCATCCACAACAATGGACATTCCTGCCAGAACACTGTGTGCAGTATGTCTGTATGACCACTGCAGGCACCACTGGTGGCCACCAGCATGGCTGGCAACAGCACCAGTGTGTATCCCGTGTGACCATGGGTTACACCATTCACAACACACCTGTCTCAGATGACCCTGTTGTGGATCACAGTGCAGTTCCACACATCATGTTACACTATACATCATGCAATCATATGTTGCGGACGGTGAACGGCTGTGCAACTCAACATATGCACACATGACACATGACCTGGTACAACGTGTCTGTCTTACCACACGTTATTGTGACCCCCCTGTGATGGCATTGTACAGGCTACGTGGACTGGGACATGTGATGGGCCAAAGGTATATTCACCCTCCGGGTGTGTGTCTAGCCAGGTGTACAGTAGGCAGTGGTCTGCACACGGGGATACTGTACATTGGCCTACTCTGTCACTGCGACTGTTGACTATGCTCATACTGTACTTATACAGGCATGTGGTATCTGACCAGTATGACAGTCGTGGTAACCACACTACTGTGGCACACATGACCTGCGGACATCTGCCTAGGGTGTGGAGCCCACATGTACATCTTCACATGCTATGCTGCCTCTGCGGCGGTGTCACATGTCTGTCTCCAGCAGGGCTGTAACAGGCAGGCACGGCATGCAGTAATGTGGGACAATGCTTACACCTTCCACTGTGCTGCACACAAGCAAGGCACGCACACTAGTGCACGCCTGACATTTATCTGCGGTGCCTGGGACCTGCCTCCATGCTCTGCACAGCACACCTGCCAGATTGTACACGGATCATACCTCCCAGGCACATACCTGGACTGCAACACACACAGGTAAGGGGATCCTACATCACACAATGTTTTACACACATACTGTATATTTTCCGAACACAATGCATTGTAGGTACTCCATGTTCGGATACCCATGTTTGTGACCGCTAGACACATTGTAACACGCAACAGAGAGTACACTGTACACTACAGGTTACATGCTGGCTGTGTTGTCATACTGTACATTGCACCTCGGACAGCTGCTACTGCCATGTGCTGACAGCAACCCACACTTCCCTAGTATGGACTTCCATGTACCCACACATGCTTGGCCATGCACTCCACCTAGCTGGGTGACACATTACACAACACATACCATACCTACACTACCCTCGGCATGCACCATACCTCCATGTGTCTGCTGTGTTAAACCTAGGGATATCCCCCCTCTGGTAGATGAACATATATGCTTCACGGCCCTGCTAGCCACACCCTGGACACACACCCATCGCAGCATACATGGTACATGTGCTCTACAGCCGGTACTACTGACGTCTGCTGACGGGGGTGGTTAATGGCATGGCACCCCGGCAGATGGACAGTGTACGTGACTATGCTGACACATATCACAGTGCACTTCCACATGTACGCAATGGTAGGGACCATGCTATTCCACACAGAGACATGGCGGTACTGGCCTTTTCACAGACGCCACGGTGGTAGTCATGTTCCATGCACATCTGCTGTATGGGCTCATGTGCAGGCTGTTGCACGGTGGGTATATTCACATGTGTGGGGTGCATCACTTGACAGTCATAGTGGGTCCTCGTGGTCCATCACATGCTCCAAGGCTAGCTACCTACACATGACTGCCACACATTGCAGTGTGGGCCATCAGGCAGTGTGGTGGTATGTCTGTGTTGTTTGGCTACATCCACATTCGATGTAGCGTACAACAGTCACCCAGGCATTGCTGACTGTGATGTTGTTGGCAACATGCCAGGCAATGGTGTACCTACCAACAATACACACTCTCACTCACTACAGGGTTGCAATCCATACATGGACATCGCAGTGTCCCTGTGGACACATACATGGTACTGCCATGCACACGTTATGTCCTACAACACTGTTCCAATGTCACCTTCCGATCTCCCTAGCTGTTATGTCCCGACAACCTGTTTGGTATGTGTCTCCACAGCAGCCCACTGAATTAACTGCTATCCTGTTCTTGGACATTGTGTACCTTGACCACCACACTACCGCATCTATCGCACTACACATGGGTGGTACTGCATTGCACGTGTGGGACTGCATTCATACACCCATGACTGGACCATTCAGTATGGCACTGGGGCACGTCCTCACATCCGTGCTTCACACACTCATTGATGACCTCCATGCCTTTATTGGCACCCTTGTTGGGCCTCTGTGTGCCACAGCACGCCACATACACATGATGGCCACCTGTCATACCATTGCATGGGTGGTTGGTGTGGTACAGAGGGTAACAGATCAGACATTGTCCCCACATTGCCCTTCAGCACCATTCCACATTCTGGTATTGGCAATGTACACATCCACCGTCACATCATACCCTGTGTCTCAGGATGTTAGGCTATATGAATCCTGGACAGGACACACAGTGGCACAAGCATATCATGCTACCTACTACATGTCAGGTACATGTGGCATTACACAGTCCTCAGTCATGTGGCCCCTCATGTTCACTATTTGCTTACATACACAACATGCTGTCACAGAGTACTGTCCATGCCTAGATATCCCACATCTACATGCCTGGCACCATTGTAGCTCCACCAGCTCATACTGATAACAACCGTACAGGTGTCGGTGTGGCAGATACATCATGTGGATGTCATTGCATCAGGATACATCACACATGGTGCATGCACATCACCTTTGCATAGCAACAGTCATCCACTGGGTATCACATGGATACTGTCCCCATACATGCATATCACATTGTACATGGTTGCTGTACACACACATGCCCCACTTGGTGCTGTGGTTGCCATATTCCACTGTGGCATGGGTACACATCTGCAGGGCCACACATATCTGTACTGTGTGTGTTGCTGGTACATAGGTAGCCATTGTACCTGTGCCATACACACATCTACACACAGGCAGGGTTACAATAACACATTCGTGGTGTACCTTCCACAACGGCTACAACTTTACATGGCACGGCATTATCATGCCGTGATGTATACCAGGCTCAGACAGTTTACATATGCGGATGACAGACGGGGAACACATCTGTACTCATCTGCGTACCACATACACAGGGGTGTCATCTACTCTGACATGGGCCATGTCCTCCGCATTAGTGATGCATGTAGTACTCATACATGGCAATTGCAGTGGGCGGGGTGAATGGAGCACTCCTGCATATGTGCACACATGCCACATTGCATGGCCTGGGCTTCTGTGTTACTTCTGCAGACGCAACACACACCATGCTGTGGAATGTAGGTCCTGTGCACATCCCACAGGGACACACTGTGGCACTGTTCATGTGATAGCTCCCTTGCTGATAGGGTGACACATAGTCATGGTACCACCACAGCAGCAGTACTGTGTAGACATGCAGTTGACATCCACCTCTGCTGTTCAGTGGACACTACCATGGGGAGGTGACACTACTGTGTACACTGCACATGTGATTACACATGGACCTGCCGGACTTCATTGTTGCACACATTGCACCTGCTACAGATTGTTTGGACATGGTTACTTGGTGTTCCTTCCATTTCGGGTGGCTATTCTGCTACTACTCTGTCCCATATGTACAGGCCATACATATCCTGTTAGTGTACATAACACTAGGCCATACCTCCATTATGCATGCTATGCCTGTGATACTGTGTATGATGTCTGTCATATCCACCATGACAGCTTTACATTACACATACTTGACATAGTAACCCGTACTGAGGCATACGCACGCCGTACACATTATGTATGACATCGACGGTATATGCCCATACACATGTGTGCTGTGACAGTATACATACATGTCCTATCCCCTGCTGTGGCACTTCCTTGTTGGACATCCACTGCCAACATCGGCGTGGGTGGTGGCATTGTTCTGTGTTATGACCCCTGTTGCAGCCCTTGGGTTATCCCGGCTGTGTACATGATGTCCCACTGCTGTGCACACGATGTCCACAGTCGTTGGTATGCTCAGGGGGATAGCACTACATAACCACCTTTCACCACTCTCTGCTTTATGGACAGGTATCCTTACTTACAAACACCGTTCACATACAGTGCAGCTTCGTCATACACATCATGCGTTACACACCAGTACATCTCGTGGGTTCTATATACCTTTCCTGTGTTTCCTTCCGTTTTCCGTTGCAAGTCTCGCTATAGCGTTGTCTCTCACTCGATCCGTTTTTTATTTGTGGTTAGGTATGAGCATACGGTTTGAATATCCTAGGAGTCATCCTTATATCCGTCGTCACCTGCGACATGTGGGTTCATCACACCAATAGATGTTCCTCGGTGTGTACTTGTGCGCATATCACCTGTGCATCTACTCCATTCGTACAGTACGCGTCATAACTAGGGCATGGTTCATTCCTCGCCTGGGCATTGGTTATTTGCACTACCTTCGTGGAGATGGTCTGTATTGTGTTATGTTATGTGTAACTGCGGCCGCTATGTGTGGCGTCAGGTACATTTCACAGTGGTGTTAGCTGTGGATTGTGTGTGTTGGGTATGGTATTATGTTCGACATGTGGGTGTCTCTGTCCTGGCGGCGTCTGTCGATGGCGTTTTGCATTCGGATGTGTAACATAGCTCTTGTATTCCTTTACACAACGGATGCAGGTATGCATCCGCTGCTGATAGTGTTTCCCACGCGAGATGTTGCAGTTATGCCACTGTCATTGACTGCCTGTATGTTTGTGCTGCTATTGCGGCTTGTATCCCTTTGAAATGTGCGATGGGGTATATCGGCGGTTGTGGGTGACGAGTACGGGTTGTGGGCCTTGCATTTCTACATACACGGTATGCTTGTGTGTGTGCTCCATCCCTGCCTGGGGAGCTGGCAGTTACCTGTCTGTTGTTCTGGGAGTGTAGGTTGTGTTGATGTCGTCTGGTGTCGGTATCGCCTGCATGTGTGCTTCCTGCATGTATTCCTCCATCACATCGGTAGTATATCTGCGGTTGTTCAGACGCGTCGACTATCCCTTGGCATTTGTCCCGGATATTTACAGTCATTGTGGTCCTGTACTTGGGACGGCCTGTATGCTACCGGTTGCCACCTATTCGGTGGCGATTGCTTGTTTGACACTGTGAGAACACACAGCGGTGTTTATGGGCCGATACGTAGCCACGATCGGTGCCGGGTAGCACATGCTTATTTCCGGTACATGACTATTGCTGTGTAACGCCGACGTATCATTTTGCAATTAACATATCGGTGTCATACATACGGTCATGATTTGTACATACGTCCTTTGCATTTCATGTTGGCTATATTCCTGTGGTACATTCTGGGAGATTTTCACTTTGCATCGTTTACGCCGCCACGCCTAGCCAGGAGGCTCTCAGTACTACTTTGAGGGTACTGCTGTACATACGCCTGTGGTTCCTATACTGTATGCCTACACATGTTATACCACTCCACCTGTCACATGGCACCTACATACACATTTTACAGTGGCACACACATTACACTCGCACAGCGGAACACACAACACCCTCACCGCACACATACACATACTGCTGCTGTCACAGGGACGGTTGCACACAGTACCTGCGTTGCCCGCATCACCGGCGGCGGTGTCTACCTCCACCCTCATATCCTCATAATATTACCTGCACATGTACTGTTACTGTCCCGTGGCCTGGCGATCATCCCGACTCGCGATTATGCATTTAGGTAGGTTGACCTTTCCATGGGTGGCGTTTCCTGTTCTGTCAACCCTCCCGGATACTCAGGTTGTCATTCACTATGTTTACTATGTACAGATATCGGCCTTACTTCTCTGTCACCTTGCATCCCTCTGATTCCCTGTCTTACCTGTTGTACTTTATATATGTGTATGTGTACATATATTTCTATGTGTGTAATGATATCTATCTCCATATCTGTATGCACATATGTACATATGTATACACCTTTGGCGAACGTGGCAGCATACAGCAACGCCTGCTGTAGGACCCGCCAAGACGGTTAAGGTGTTGGCGTTCCTGCTCTGCTGGCTGTTGGGTGTGCAGTGTTTGGTGCTGCCTATGTCGGAGTCACATGGGACCACCCATATGGTACACATTACGGGTGGCCATGTTTGTGTGCCGCCCATTTCACTGTGTGTGCAGGTAGGGAGGTGTCAGTCCATGGGGCCTACGCTGTCAGAGTATGTGCTATAATGCCCTCTTTGCCAGGTCATAGGTATATTGGCATGCCTCCGCCTGTTGGGGCTGGCACAGTGTGTTCATGGCGCTGAACCCTCTGTGCCTGTGCTTGCCTTGGCAGTTGTGGTGGGCTTTGTGGCCATTTCATATGTCCCTGCAGCAGCTGTTCTGTTTCCGCAGGATCATATTATGTAGCATGGCACATACTATGAATATGTGGGCACATGTGCCTGGAGAGTACTGCAGGGCTCCACCGGATGTATCCAAGCACCGAAACCGTGATTTCAGCATCCCAAACACACGCTCTATGATTATTCTGGTTTGTGCGTGTGCCTCATTATGGCGTTCTTGCATGTGTGTGTGTGTGCATTTCTGATGGGTGTCATCATCCACGGCTCCAGTGCATAGCCAGCATCCCCCACAAGGTGGCCTTGTGTGATGTCCCCCCTGGTGAATACCTGATACAGCTGTGAGGTATGCCAGATATGGGAGTCGTGGTAGCTTCCAGGGCTGCCAGCACACACATCCATGATAATGCCCTGCGCATT
Source organism: Protopterus annectens (assembly GCF_019279795.1). NCBI lineage: Eukaryota > Metazoa > Chordata > Ceratodontiformes > Protopteridae > Protopterus > Protopterus annectens. The sequence continues at coordinate 1,864,386,137 of NC_056743.1, read as the reverse complement.
GCACATGACCTGGCAATTGATGGAGGGGAATCCCTTGCGGTTTATGTAGCGTCTACCCTGCTCCCCAGGTGGTGACTTGATTTGTATGTGCATACAGTCTATCGCACCCAGTACCTCCGGGTATTGTGCCACACGGTGGAAGTGGCGTATATTGCTAGCCAACTCCTCCTGAGATCTGGGGAATTATATATACTCATGGACATGTCGTAACATGGCATCCAGAAACTGGTGTAGTACCCTGGATGCTGATGCCTGTGATACCCATTATATCCCCGGTTGGCCTTTGAAAGGTACCTGTAGCCAGTATTCGCAAGCTTACACATACCTTTGTGTCCACTGGGATGGACTCCCCTCTGTTGTTTCTTGTTCTCAGGCGTGGCCGGCACAGCTCTGCTATTTGCTGTAACGTGTCCCTGTCCACCCTGTAACGCTCTACTATCTCCAGGTCTTGTGGCCCCTGGTAGGTTACCCTTGGTCTGAACACTCTCCTTCTCCTCTGAGGCCTACGGTAGTTGTCGGCACCCTCCTCCGCAACTCCATCTGTCTCTGACACATGCTGATGTATCACAGCCACGGCGGCACCCAACATATAAATTTTAAAAGTTCCCCGTGTGTTTACACCTTAAGTGCGGCGTTTGGGAATACGTGCTGTGTGTTGTGTGCATTCACACTTTATACTGTTGTGCTGTACACCCGGTGATGTCATTGGGTGTGTCTGTGCGGCTGTATCTGTGGATTATCTTCCGTGTTTTACCGTTGGCACTGCAATGCTGTTGCCTTTGGTGTTACATTACACTTGCCTGCATTGGTTTAGCTTTAGACCTTACCTTACTGTTTCTGCACGCTATGATACTATTTCCTGGATTGCATCCTGCAGAGCCCTGTCATGTGTCGTTTCTGGGACATGGCATATCATGCATTTTGTCTGCCGCCGTTATGCTACCTCTACTTGGCTGTGCTGTATCGGTTCTTCACTCTTTGCATTCTGCTACTCCCCTACTGTCTTTGCATTCATATGCCTCCCCTATCCCATTTTGCGGGTTTCTGCATGCAGAGTTGTCAGCTGCCGTCAATTGCCCTTCGTGGGTTGATTGGTGTTGATTGCTCATTACAACTCCAATTACACTGCTTCCGCATTTCCTCATATTCTCCGCACCACCTTCCTGTATCCGTGTTGTTGTTGGCGGCGTCACATGACTGGGTTAGGGGAACGTAGTCATCCTCGTGCACATGCATTTCTGTGCGCATTGTGTGCTCTCAGCACAACTATTTCCCCACACGCCGGTCCTGCTGCTATGATGTGCATTGTACAGCCCATGTTTGCTGGGCTCCAATGTGCTTCCTCCTACAGTGGCACACCCCTCTGCGGTTGACATGTATTCCCTCTGGGCCACTCCTCGGTGTATTATCATTGTGCCAGCTTACGCGGCGGGGTTTTGCGATTCAGTATTATCTGCCTCATTTGCATGGCATTGACTACTAATACAAAGTTACGGCGCCGAACACTGCCGCCACTCCTTGGCAACCCATGCGCCGTGGTTGTGGCTTTCCATACATACTATGGTGTATTGTGGCTGTGAAGCTGATGTGTATTATACTGCTCTTTTATGACATTGTCATATTATTTCATTGTTTCGCACCTTCCGCGGACATGTCCTGGGGTTCTGCTGTGGTTTCTGCGGACATACCATTTATGTCATTATTTACATTTTGTGCATGTTTTCTTTTGACATTCTCGGTGTCTTTCGCCATTGGCATATTGCAACAGTATGATACCTGACGTTGACAGCCTTCTGTTACTCCTATGTCATGTTTGGATATATGTAAACCATTTTTTTTGGTTTACATTGCCGCCTTATTACGCCTGCGCCACTTCGTGGATCGCTATATGCCTTCATTTGCATGGTGCAACACCGCACATGGGGTGTTTAACATACCTACGCCGGAGGCGGTAACTCGCGCACCGTAGTGCACGTGGAATTGGATCGTACCTGAATCGCTCGGCGGCCATATCTGGCGTTGTGGCGCCTACGCTATGCGTGCGCCTGGCGCAAGGTTCATGAATCCCGGGGCATGTCTATATCAAGTTTACTGAAACTAAGGTCTGAATTTCACATGTAAAGAGTAATCCATAATCAATTTACTTATTTATTTATTCATTTATTTATATACATCAGAAGAGGAGACAAACTTATTGCATTCATTCATTACCTAATTTATTTATTTATTAACTTATTTACCTTTTCATTATGGTTGTATCATGGCAGGAATTAATGTATGTGATTTTAATAACAACTGTGGTAGACAAGTATTTATTAAAAGTGCATTTATGGTATATTAAATGGTTTTATATTATATGTTTTAAAACAACCTATGTGGAAATGTATTAGTGAACATGTGATATGGGGTGGTGATTATTTAAGCACTGTGTGCAATGTCATTTGATTTTCTGATGAAGTCAGTGGCTTATGGCCGACGAAAGCACTAAAAAATAAAAGTTTGCTTTGGTTTACTGGTGCTGGTTCCTGCTTCACACCTACTTATATATATATATATATATATATATATATATATATATATATATATATATATATATATATATATATATATATATATATATGTCTACTTCAAAAGCACAAAATCCCAGAAGATCGAAGCCCAGAACACTGAGACCAGATGTACGAAACTGCATAACACTGAAAGGACAGGCTTGCCCCCTGCCTATCTCTGTTGTAGGATGTTGTGTTGGGGTGTTTGGGGCAGTTGTGTGTGTGTGTGTGTGTGTGTGTGTGTGTGTGTGTGTGTGTGTGTGTGTGTGTGTGTGTATATATGTGTTTGTGTGTTTTGTATGTGTTTTACAGTTTCGTGATTTCGAGTTTCGTTGTTGTGAGTGTTCGATGTTATTTGGTTTCGTGCATGTGGTCTCGGTGTTTTGAGTTTCATTGTAATGGGCTTTTGTTTTTGTGTAGTAGATCTATATATATATATATATATATATATATATATATATATATATATATACACACACACATATATATATATATATATATATATATATATATATATATATATACACACACACACACACACACACACACACACACACATACATATATATATATATATATATATATATATATATATATATATCATCATCATCTTCGGCTGTTCCCGTTAGGGGTCGCCACAGCAGATCACCTGTTTCCATTTCTTCCTGTCCTCTGCATCTTGCTCTGTCACACCAACCACCTGCATGTCCTCTCTCACCACATCCATAAACCTTATCTTAGGCCTTCCTCTTTTCCTGTTACCTGGTAGCTTCATCCATAGCATCTTTTTCCCAATATACTCAGCATCCTTCCTCAACACATGTCCAAACCAGCATAATCATGCCTCTCTGGCTTTGTCTCCAAACTTTCCAACCTGGGCTGACCCTCTAATATACTTATTCCTAATCCTGTCCACCCTCGTCACACCCAGTGCAAATCTTAACATCTTTAATTCTGCTACATCCAGCTCAAACTCCTGCCTTTTTGTCAATGCCACTGTCTCCAACCCATATAACATAGCTGGTCTCACTACCCTCTTGTAGACCTTCCCTTTCACTCTTACAGGTACTTGTCTGGTACTTGTCTGTCACAAATCACGCCTGACACTCTTGTCCACCCACTCCATCCTGCCTGTACTCTCTTCTTCGCCTCTCTTTCACACTCACCGTTACTCTGAATTATTGACCCCAAGTACTAAAACTCATCCACTTTTGCCATCTCTACCCCTTGCATCCTCACCATTCCTCTATCCTCCCTCTCATTTCCACACATATATTCTGTCTTAGTCCTGCTGACCTTCATTCCTCTTCTCTCTAGAGCATATCTCCATCTCTCCAGGGTCTTATCCACCTGTTCCCCACTCTTACTACAGATCACAATGTCATCTGCAAACATCATAGTCCACAGGGACTCCTGTCTGATCTCGTCTGTCAACCTGTCCATCACCATTGCAAATAAGAAAGGGCTCAGAGCTAATCCTTGATGTAAACCCACCTCCACCTTAAATGCATCCGTCACTCCCACCGCAGACCTCACTGCTGTTACACTACCCTCGTA
>NC_056743.1:1864367031-1864377031 GCF_019279795.1 Protopterus annectens | reverse complement strand
GGTGAGAGACCTGGGTACACAAGTTGACAACAATCTCACATTTGACCATCATTTAGCAGCAGTGGTCATAAAAGCCTTTTACTTGGTTCATCTCATAAGTAAAGGGATTGCATCTAGAAAAAATTAGGTTATTACCTCTCTGTACTCCTCCTTCATTAGGCCAATAATTGAGTACAATGGCCCATTTAGTATGTACCTCTCCAAACACCTGCACCAACTGGAAAGGCCACAGAAATACCTCACAAACAGACTCCATGGCCTCCAACACCAGTCCTATATGGACAGGCTCAAACTACTATCACTCTACTCTGTATCATACAGCTTTCTCAGAAGTGACCTGTGTCTCACCTACAAGGCAATCACAGACCTTGCTCTGCTAGAGATGCTCCATATCCGTAAGTCTAACTCCTTGCTTAGTACCTGATCGAAAGGCTTAAATCTAATATGTGACATTAACAAAACCTGCTGGAGAGACAGGTTTGTCTCCCAGAGTCTGCCCCATCTCTGGAACAGACTCACCATACACACCAAACGGAGTACCTCGCTGACCCTCTTCAAGTGCAACCTTGATGAGTGGATGGGCAACCACAAATTTGTCCCAGGGGTTCCATCTGTGTCCCTGAATGACAGGAGCAACAGGGACTGATTGTGGATTCTTTTCTGGGATAAACTCTTGGCTAGGCTTGTAAGGTCCCCAGAGCCATTAGCCTAGTAATCTCATATGATCCTATGATCCTATAAAATATGAGGAAAAAAACCTGGACTCTGTGAAAATCTGTACAGTTGAGAGGTATGAGTCCGTGAGGGTAAAATAAGCCTGAAAGATATGACTGGAGAAGATACAGCACAAATAAATGCTACAATCAGAACAGCTGAAAGTCTAACATGAGAGACTCATTGGATGTGATTGAAGAAACACTAAGAGTCTGCAAAAGACAGCATTATGACCTATTAGTATATCATTTAAATGGTTTGTTGACGAAGACTTCTGGAATATGAAATCTAGCCAGTCAAAACCACAGGTAACATAAATAAGACCATCATAAACTTTAATCTACATACTAAACATAACAACGTTTACTGCACAGTGATGATTAGCAGTCACACTTGCAACATGCTTAATAAACTAAACTAGACATGTTAGAAAAACAAAATAAAAATTGGTCACCTTACATCTAGCCCTGAGCTCATTATTTCTAGGTGTACTATCAACAGTACTCTTTGATCAAATGGTAAATGTCTCTTACAAATGTGTAACACTTGCACTGAAACTGGAGGGTGAGCACCAACTTCCTTCCCAGCAAATGAGTAAAACTCCATACCAATGGAAATGAGAACAGCCGAGAATGCAGCAATCTGAAAAATGTACAAGTAATGTCATTTCATTATCACAGTAACATGTCCAAATGTTGTATTACCTATTTAACTAAAACTTGCAAATACCTTGGCTACATTTACTTCACATCTTATTATAACTTGCAAATGTCATTGAACATATTATAATTAGCGCTAATAGTGTGTGTAATAACTTCCTTTAATCTGGCAGTTGGCATAGAGGATTAAGGGAATGATCTGCTTCCTGTAGTCCAGAGTTTGTCCCTCAGATACCATGTACCTCTTTTTAAATTTTCCAAGTCTTTTGGGTTTCTGATACCATCATAGGAATGGACCTTATTTCTAAGTCAAATTATGAGTTACATTTATTGGTAACATATCTAAGTATGATTGTAAATTCTTTTTTATTACTCCCATTGCTGCTCCTTCTATTGGAAATAGAACTGTCTAGGTATCCTTCTTCTGCATTGCCCTTGTTTCAGCCTGCAAATCCTGGTATTTTATGACTTTATGTCACTCTGCACATAAGATATTGTAGTCACTGGGTGTAGGAATTTCAATGACCAATGATAATTTTAACTTAATTTCATTGACTATTATATCTGGTTTTCTCGCATCTCTTTTTTGAGCTGTTGGTAATAGGTGATACCGTGTGATATAAACTTCATCATTTTCTATAATGCGTTACGGCTCATGTTCCCAATGTTTTGAAGCTACTTTAATATTATAATGCACAATCCCAAAGCAACAGTCTTGCCACATTATTATGCCTTTCAGTATACAGTCCTTCTGCCATTAGTATATCACAACCAGCAACAAGATGTGCAACTGTTTCCAATTCTCTTTTACAAAACCTACATTTGTCTGTTTCTCCCACATGTTCATTGGACTTTGTAAACCAACATGTACGTAGTCCACAATCTTGGGCCACCAATATCAACCCTTCATCTTCTGATTTAAATTCACCTTTCCTTAACCATTCCTGCATTTGATCGTGATCAACATGAGGTTGTCCCAAATGTTTTCTGTACTTGCAACTATATTTATGCATTTTCCACACTTTTTGCTTTCTCATGTGATCCTTCATTTTAGATTATTTCTTTTATTTTTTTGGCACATTCAGTTTCTGTTTGATTTTTATCTACTTCTGGTTTGATTTCAATTCCTGCTTGACACCGATATGCTTTTGCTAAACTAACCAGGGAAGTCATCTTAGACTTATTCTGCTCATGTTTTAAAACTTTCATTACATTTGAGTCTTGTGAGGTCAGCAGCTATGTATGCAGTCCTACATCTGCAGATCTATAGATGTAATCAATTTCGAGGAGGCCCAGACCTCATTCAGAATGGGAAATATATAGTCTTGGTATACACTAGTTTTTAAAAAATCATTTGATAAGTGTGAAGCATCCTTTTTGTTTTCTTGTCCAACCAATCCAACACCTTTTGGGGCCAGTCAATCACTCCAAAAATGTAAGTTAGGTCAGGAAGAGCAAATTGGCTTATTAATTGGACTTTGTTCCTAGATGTCAACACTGTTTTCAGTATTAATTTTAGTCATCTAGAATATTCCTTACAAACTTTTAGTCACATTTGTTCATGTTTTACTGTTGATTCTTCATCAATTCCTAGATATTTATATACTCCCTCTTTCTCATGCTCTTTTATATCACATTCCTGTCCCAGACTGATGTTTTCTTCATGCTGCAGCTTTCCTGCTTTAAAGGTTGTTTTTGCACATTTATCAAGAACAAATTACATTCTTATATCATCTAAAAATGTTTTTACCCACAAAAAGGAAATAAGAAGTCTTTACAATTTGTTGCCAAATTGTAGTCATGACCTAATCTGTTAAGTAGACAGTTTAATGGGTTAAGGGCAAGACAAAGATTCGAGGTGACAAACAGTCACCCTGGAATATCCCCCTTTGAATTTTTATCCTTGAAATAATAATTTGCCCTTTATCATGGCTAAACTGCAAAGTGGTTTGCCACTGTTCATGGTCACTGTAATGTACTTAATCAGTGTAGGGTATGTCTTTTATGTTTTTCCACACTCTTATGCATAAATGTGCAATACTATCAAATACTTTTTTTGTTGTCTATCCATGCCATACTTAGATTGTTCCCATTTTTACAGTTCTACATTATGACTTTATTTAACAACAGATGATCTTTTGTTCCGTATGACTCTTTTTTGTTACCCTTTTGTTCTATTTATTTATTTTTTATTTATTTATTTACATTTGTTAACCAGGTAGTGTCCGACTGGGCAAGTAGCCCATTTTCAACAGAGACCCAGGGAGAAAAGCTCCAAAACAGTAACAATAGTTATGAACACAAAGTTAGCAAAAAGAATGCAATTAATGAAGCTACATAAGAAAAGTAGTCATGAACGCAAATATTCACAAAAAATGCAATTAACAAAGTTACAAAGAGACAATTTCTATCGCCACTATTGAGTTTCCTTCTAAATGACTATAAACTCTGTTGGCATTAATTGCAGTGTATAGTTCATACATTGTCAGAAGTGAAGTTATTGGTCTACATTTGTTAAGATAGCTTGGTCTATATAATGTTTTTCATAGATCTGTTGTATTTATGAACACAGATTTGCATTTGAAACTTTTGACAATTTTTCTTTTGCAAGTTTTTCTTTCCTTTAATTTCTCTCTTAATCTTTTTGTGTATCTTCACTCCAGAAATTCCGGGCTTCTTCCATAATAGTAACAATACATAATTTCTTCTTACCCTCACTAGTCCATTCTATCATATCTATGGCTCTTTTTTGGCCTATCAGTTTTTGTGATTTTTGTGGACTGCTACTTTCTTGCACTAGAGGGGGGCCATCCTCTCCTAAGCCTGGCCTAGCCCCATTGTAGGAATGTTTCCATGCCTTGAGGATTCTGTCATTTGCTCGAGTCCTGGCACCAGTGTGCCTACCAGGATTTCACATTTTTTATCAGGGCACTTGTGCACCCAGCTATCTTTTTTATGTTTCAACCTATTACTATCCATGGTATATGCTGTATAAAATACAGTCTATATATTAGTGTCATCTTGCTGAGATTTTGTGAAAAATAGGGTCCACTTCATGAAGATACTCACCAAGACTTGAGGAGGAATTCATTTCCAGCAATAACATTCTCCTTTGCTTCCTATTGTATCATCTCTCCATTCAGCCACCCCATCTTTCCATTCAGAGCCCTCATCTCTCCATTTGGGCCTCTTATCTCTCCATTCAGACCCCATCATCTCTCCATTTGGGCCGTCCTATGTGATTCTGATCATGTCACTTAAGGTTCTTATTGGTCCAGTGGCAGTGACACTAGTATGGTATGCTGAAAGTCTTGAGTTCAAGTCCCAAATACAAGCTAATATTTGGGGTTGGCATAATGGTTAAGGTGTTTAATTTACAGGCAAGAGGTACAGGGTTTGATTCACATTGAGGGAAATTATCTGGACTGAAAATGGTTCAGAAAGTCAACTAGTATGTACTTACCTATGCACCTATGAACCAGATAGTGCTCTGGATAATTAGGAAAATTTGGACTGGGTCCCACAATGGTCTTCTGGGCCACATGCTAGTAACTACTTATGAGCCTTATACCAAGTCACCCTTTATTGTTTTCTATACAATGTTCTCTGATTTCTAATATCCTTCTTTTTCAGTATTCATACTGTACAATACCACTATACATTAATAATTTAAGTAGTCATGTTTTCAGCAGAAACAGTTTTTTATCAATTGATTGATGCTTTTTCATGATTTTCTCATTTAAATATTGTAGAACTTATTTCTTTATACATTGTAATTGTTTATTCACAATTAAGTGTTGTTTATTACATACAGTAAATGCTTATAATTTTTATATTTTGAATGCTCATATTTTGATGGCATTAACCTGTAATCATGGTTCTGTGAATGCTGAGTGATTACAACCAATTACAAACTGGAAAAAAAGAGATTAAGGCACCTCCCTTGTCCACAGCATCTTTTACTGGTAGCTTTAGATTAAAAAAATAAAGTATTCAACAGTGCATTTCAGCATGAAGAAGATCCTATAGTGGAGGTGATACAATTTTGTAGAACTTTTAGTTAATAAATTGAGAATGCATATGGATACACACAAATGAAGAACTTTTGAGTGAGCAAGACATTTTTGAAGGACATATACTTGTGTCTGAAGCACTGTTTAGTGCAGTCAGACAGATGTGCTGTATCGCTGATTTCTCTCTTAAAGTATGTATGTGTAGACCTCAGCTAAAGGTAAACAGAAGATATCTATATGTGCTGGTAAAAAGGTAAAACCATGGGTGGCGTAATTATAAGTGGGAGCAGCAGATATCACATACCTTTGGATCCTATAGTAATAGCCATCAACACCTCTGGGTATTTACTCCTTTCTGTTCATGCAGTAGTTGACAATGTCTACTTTATAAGGCAGAGAAACAAGGCTCAGTTCAATGTTTCATAGAGTAGACCTGTTTAACTGTCTGTGGTGAAGTTTATCCTACATATCTGCAAAATACATGCTGGATTGCATTGACTGGAATAGGTAATCTGTTACCTACAGGTATGTGAAAAAGCAGCATTGAGGATAGATTATACCTAAAAAAATAATTTCTTAAACTATTTGTCCTTCAGATGAGATGATAAACAGAGTTCCCATCTGCTTGAGTTGGTGGAAGGTCAGGTGGATGTAAAGATGTCATGGAACCTACTGAAAAGAGTAGGGGTCCTTTATTTATACAAAAACATTATTTACAAAATATTTACAGATTTACAAATTTATAAATATACACTGTTGCATTTCTTTTACTGTTAAATCAAGTTTTCATCCTTTTTAAACCACAACTCCTTTTTCTAAACTACCATCTGATTTTATTCAATATTGTTACTAAACTCCATTTTCTATTGTACATAAATTTGTTTATCCTTTCATTCCATAGAAAGCATTTTTATCTATTTTTTAACATATCCTTTACTTCTCTTCTTATAATACCTATATTTAATCATATCCATATTTATCATATCCACTTTTTATATTTTTATAGAAATGTTGTTTATATAACTTTTCCCAATAATGTCAGTACTCTTTAACATTTCAAAAACACAGGCTCAGTAGTGTCCTCTTTCCTACTGTGTAAACATGCTTTCATTTTACTTTTTATATGGCATGTTTCCTTTCATTGGTAATTTATCTATTACCAGTCTCCACAAGAAACTTGGCATTCTACTTTCTTATTGCACCATGTATTTTTCTTATTTTTATAGCTTTAATTCTTTCTTTCTGCTAGAGTTTCTCAGGGTTTAACAATAATATCTTATTATTATATTCTTATATCAAACTTTTCTTTCCTTTTCTATTTCATTTTTTATTTTCCACATTAATATTTTTACATGATAACAATTTTCATCTCTTCATTTATGCATTCTTTTTTCTTTTGCTCCTTTTTACCATTCTCCAAAATTTATCACACTTACATTTTAAGATTTTTACAACTAATCTTTCATATTTTTCATTTATCTAGTTTAACACTTTATATAAATTTAATAAAGCAGCATATGCCACTGGGTTAATTAGCCATAAACCTCTTTCCTCTTTATTTACATTCAAAACTCCTCTGTTTACTGGATTCAGTACAGAGCATTATACAAATGAAAAAAAAAATATTCCTTTTTTTTCCAAATATTGTTAGCAACATAAACTTGCTAAATATAGTTTCCCTAGTAACACTGTATTTATCAAGTAAACTTTTTTTTCTAAATGACAACCTATATATTTTCTAGAAAAATCTAATTTAACTCTTCTATCATTTTTTCTTAATGAATTCTACTTACATTCTTAATCCCAAATGTTATACCTAAACATATTTCTTCATTGAAAAATGTATTCCCTTATGTAACCACACCTAATCTTTTACTTTTCTTTTTGTTTAAAGTCATCTCTTTTACTTCTAAACATTCATTTACAAAACACATTGGACATCCCTGTCTTACACCCTTGCACATATGTACTTCTTTACTTAACTGACCATTTCCTAGAATTTTTGCTTTATTATTGTTATAGGCAGATATACATAATTAACTAATGTTCCCACTTATATTGCATTCTTTCATTATCTCCCATAAAATGTCAGGTCCTATTGTATTAAATGCTTTATTAAGACCCCCTTTCATAAGTTTAGCTTCTTCTCTTCTACTCATAATATCATCCGCAGTCTCTCTCACTACCATTAATAATTCTTGATATCCTTTCCCCTTTATGATATACATACTGTCCTCCATAACACTTTCCAGCTTAGCTTCAAATCTCTTTTGCAGTATTTTCATATAGATCTTATAGCCATTATTATTCAGTACTATCTCCAGTTTTTAATTGACTTTTCTTTTCTTTCTTACCGATATATTTAAGTGTTCTGCTGCATAATTATTTATACATGAAAACTTCATTTAGCTATTTCTTCACAAATCTTTAAAAAAATATCTGTTTTATCATTGCATTAAATTTTCCCACAGTTAAATTCTTATTCCATCTGGTACTGCAGCCAAATCTATATTTACTTGTCCTAATACTGTATCGAACTCATATAAAGAAATCTCCTTTTCAAATTGTTTATTTTCTTGTGCTGAAAACTTTTTACTTCCCATATTATTTTCAATTTCTTCTTTTTTAACATTTGTTGTACACATTCTACTACAATATTCATAATTTGTTCCTGAAGTGTTTATATTTCTCCTTTTAGATTTTCCATTTCCCTCATTACACTACTTTCTTCCCTTACTAATCAAGGAAGGGAAAACTACTCAGGTACCAACACCTTTTCCTAACAGTTCTTGGAATTCATAAATTCCAACACCCTGGATCAACTAATCCATTGTCCTACAAGGAACTTCAATATCCTGGATCTTGTCATTACCAACATGGGAGGTAGATGCTCCACATCAGTGGTCATGCCCTCATTGGTCAGGTCTGACCATAAGCAAATCACCCTTGACATCCACATCCCACCCCTACCCCCTAGTAAGGAAACTTCTGTAAAAAAAAAACTTCTCCAAAGCCAACTTCATGCTACTCAAGTCAGAAGTGACAAACTTCATGACACCCATGCAGATGGGAGCTAAAAGTTTGACTGCTGAATCATACACTAAGGGACTATACAAGCACATCCACTTGTGCATGAATCGTGCCATCCCAAACAGAACCAAGATGCTCTCCTCCAAAAAAAGGAAGCCAGTCTGGTGGTCCCTGCCATAAACAAACTATACAACAGAAGAAAGAAACTGTTGCAGAAAAGAGGAAAATCCCAGGATGCAAAAAAACTTCCTTACCAGCCTCAGTAAGAAGCTGAGATCCCTCATAAAATCCTCCAAAGCTAGTTATGAAAATAAAATTGCCAAAAATTCCAAAGACAACCATAAGGCATTCTATAGTTATGTCAAGAATCTAAATGGCAAAACTCAGATATGCTCTAAGCTACAACAGAATGGCATTAAATATACTGATCCCAAGGATATCACCAATATCCTGGCAGATCAATTTAGTGCAAACTTCACCCCCCCTCTCACCTCCTAAATGGCCCATTTCAATACCAAAATATCGACAAATTCTGGTAATCACAGCCATACAGGTAGAAACTGCACTCTCTAAAGCTAAGAATACAGCATCCATGGGACCAGATGACATCATGGGCTGTGTACTACATGAACTACAAAATGAACTGGCACCTCACCTAAGTGTCATGTTTAATCATAACCTCACCTCAGGCTTCATGCCCACTGAATGGTGCACAGCTACAGTTATCCCACCAGACAAGGGGGTATCCACCTTGGATCCTGCGAACTACCGTCCCATCACTCTGACAAGCCTGATCTGCAAGGGCATGGAATGCATTAGCATGGAACTTATAAACAAAAATCTTGGCAACTTTCAAACACCCCACCCAGTTTGGATTCGTGGAGGACCGATCTTGTCTCCTGAACCTGATTGACTTCTTTGAATCAGTCTCAAGGGCTGTGGATGAGGGTAAGGCAGTCCACACAGCCTATCTGGACCTCACCAAGGCCTTTGACACAATCCTCCACTCTGGAATCATAGATAAGCTTACTAAGCTGGACATAAATCCCTACATCACTCAATGGGTTGCCAACTGGCTTGCTGACAGAACCCAGACTGTAAAAGTAGCCGACTCCAAATCCAGCTCCAGACAAGTGACAAGTGGAGGACCTCAGGGTTCAGTCCTGGGACCACTCTTGTTTGGCATCTACTTTTCTGAAGTATAGGCCAACACTAAGGGACTCTGGCTAACAAAGTTCACAAATGGCTGCAACCTGGGAGCCATTATTGAATCCCCAAATGATGTGGATATTCTACAAAAGGGCCTTACAGAAACAGACAATTGGTGCCAGAGTCATGGGCTCAAGCTTAATGCCAAGAAATGTATATTTATCCCCTTTGGAAAAAATCATGTACCTATGAATTGCCACATAGGTGGCAGTACACTAAACACTGAAAGTGTAATGAGAGACTTAGGGACACAGGTGGACAGTGGTCTCACCTTTGATAACCACATTGCCACAACAGTCAGGAAATCCTTCTATGTGGCATACCTCATCACTAAGGGCTTTCATCCAGAAAAAATGAGGTCATTGTACTTCTCAT
>NC_056743.1:1864288852-1864366531 GCF_019279795.1 Protopterus annectens | reverse complement strand
ATAGAAGAAGGTGTATGCCATGGATAACACTAAAGTTTCTTGTTGAACTACCTGCAACGTGTTTGCGCATGGGTGCGCGCCTGTAAATCCGAGTAAGACTGTGTGCGCGCGTTTAAGCCGGAGTAAGTATGTGTAAGGTTGTTGAAATTTGTGTAAGCGCATTTGTGCCTGTGTGCGCGTGTACAAGCAGGAGTCAGCAATTGTTAGGCTGTGTAAGCATGTGTGCGCGTGTGAGCTGGAGTGCGCTTGTTTGTACAACAAATAGTAGGACGTTAACCAAGGAGAACTAGCAGAGCTAGCAGGTGAAAACAATCAGAATCAGGCAATGACACAGGCAGTACATTAGCCCAGCCCAGCCCAGCACTTAAAACTCTGCAAACAACTTTCCACCATGTTTTCCTCAGAGACACTGCAACACTGCAGTAAACTAAGAGAAGTGAAAACTTAAAAAGCTTTACTGAGACAAAGAAATGTTAGGGACTGTCATTACTGTTATAAGGCGACATACGCAACATGCTGAGGGTGGTGACAATGCGAATGCTGCTGAGCAACCCACAGTGAGGAGAAGGAGAAGAGAGCACAGGCCCAGGGTAACCTATCAGGGGCAACATGAGCTGGAGATAGTGGAGCACTATAGAGTGGACAGAGACCTCATGCAGCAAATTGTTGAGCTGTGCAGGCCATGCCTCACACACAGAACCAACAGAGGGGAACCCATCCAAGTGGAAACCAAGGTATGTGTTGGCCTAAGAATACTAGCAACAGGTACCTTCCAGAGACCAACTGGTGATATGATGGGGATTTCACAGGCATCAGCATCCAGGGTACTGCACCAGTTCCTGAATGCCATGTCAGCACATGTCGGTGATCATGTATATTTCCCCAATTCCTGTGAGGTATTGGCCAGCAATATGCATCTTTTCCAGCAAATAGTGGAATATCCTGAGGTAGTGGGTGCAATAGACTGCATGCACATATGCATCAAAGCACCAGCCGGTGAGCGGGGTAGGGCCTACTTTAACCGCAAGGGCTTTCCCTCCATCAACTGCCAGGTCGTGTGTGATGCCCAGGGCATAATACTGAATGTGTGTGCTGGTTGCCCTGGAAGCTACCATGATTTCCATATCTGGCATCTGACACAGCTGTACCAGGCATTTGCCAATGGGGACATCCCTCATGGTCACCTAGTGGGGGATGCTGGATATGCATTGGAGCCATGGCTGATGACACCCATCAGAAATGCACACACACCTGAACAGGAATGCCATAATAAGGCACATGCACAAACACAAAATGTAATCGAGCGTGTGTTTGGGCTGCTCAAGTCACAGTTCCGGTGCCTGGACACATCTGGTGGAGCCTTGCAGTACTCACCAACTACATGTACCCAAATTGTCATGGTATGTGCTATGCTACATAATATGATCCTGCGAAAACAGCTGCAACAGGAGCAGTATAGAGCCAGGCCAAACAGTCCCCCACCATTGCCAAGGCCATCACAGGCAGAGCGTGACTTGGAGGAGGAACAACCTGAGCCTGCCCCAGTAGGCAGAAGGAGGTGTGCCCAGTATGCTTTGGCCTTGGCAAAGAGGCAATGCATAGCACATACACAGGCTCAGTAGGAACCCTGGAAATGATACCTCTTTCTGACTTGCACATATAGTAAAAGGGATGCCTAACTTGACACTACCTGTTTTCAAACATGTATAAGGCATGTACTATGTACATCCGACATAGGCAGCCCTGCAGCACCACCTGAGGCATGATTGCCATGTTTTAAGCAATATAAAGCAGAGCTAAACAGCTTTTACCACTATTTAGTATATGTAAACAAAATTGCACACACTAACTAGCACAACTTTGGGCAATGTTGAGCAATATTGGGCAACGTTGAGCAATGTTGGGCAAGTTCGGTCAAAGTTGGACATAGTTGAGCAAAAGCAGGTAAACATGCTCATATTTGCTTTACTGTTCCTTAAGCAGTCTGGTCTGCCCAGTATGAAAATATAAAGCAGTGATAGTCCTCGAACCCAGGATATTGTACACTGTAGTCACATTACTGAACCACTAAACCATGACAGCATTTCACTGGTCAGCCTGTATGAAGAAATGTTGATAAGTCTATGCAAAGTGTCTCATGGAAACCCTGCAGGCACAACATAATCCCTGTCGAGTTATGACACAAAGATGAGCCCTGCAGTAAAAATACAACTTGATTTTCAACACACATATAGTATAAATGTTAATATTGGGCATGTCCACACACGTCAACAAATGTAGTGGACTCCAGACAGCAACATACTGAAAGGTCACACTGGGCATTCTCACACACTTGAATAAATGAGGCAAATGTCAGGCAACAAAATACTGAAAGGCCAAACTGGGCATGCTCACACACTTAGGCCATGTCTGAGTACAGCAGTGGGCCACACATATCTGGCAGTTGCATGTGTTAACCCAGGAACCTCTCACTATTCACCAATCCTGCCTTGTGCACACAGTTATATGACAGCAGATACATATATAATATATTGGAACCCTGTCATAATCAAATATGTACTACAGATACTTAGGTTGTTCATAGAAAGTGGGAAATCAAAGAAGATAAAAAACCTGCAATCAGTATCATCAATAAATAATGTGCACTCCAAACATTATCCAATCCAGGTTATGGAAAGATTACCTGCGAAGGAGTCCAGACAGAA
The DNA here is from genome assembly GCF_019279795.1 of Protopterus annectens. Classification (NCBI taxonomy): domain Eukaryota; kingdom Metazoa; phylum Chordata; order Ceratodontiformes; family Protopteridae; genus Protopterus; species Protopterus annectens. The sequence goes on along the minus strand of NC_056743.1, from coordinate 1,864,363,826 downwards.
CCATGACACTTCCTTCAGCTATGTCATAAATAGAAATGTACACTCATATATGTTCTGAGTCAGGGCCAACTGTAAATGACTGAAAATGCCAACATCCTGTCAGAAAGGCCCATACATAGATACCCACCTCCCACTGACAAAAGGCCATATCATCATACTAGGAGATATCACATGTAGAATGGGTAAACAGCTCCTTCCAAAGCTGAAAACATTGCATCAATTGGATTACATTGTTTCCCTATATGTGTCATAAGTGAACTGCAGAACAAACAGACCCTGCACCTGAACAGTCTGTTGAGCCTCACCCTCTCTACAGGATATGAAACTGTTGAATGGGTTACAGCAACATATGGCACACTCCACAAGTGATGGTACACAACAGACCATAGGAACTATAGTCTTATAAGCCTATGAAGTCTGATCTGCAAGGCCATGGAGTCCATCATGATTGAAGTCATAAACAGAGCGATTGGAAGCCTACAAACACAAAACCCTACCAACTTTGGTTTGATCATGGGCAGATCATGGTTCCCATACCTGCTAGACTGTTTGCAAGGCAGCCACCCAGGACATACATCACTGAAATGAGCTACACACGTCCCACATAGACTTTGAATAGCCCTTTTCCAACATCCCAGACACATGTCGTATCCACAAAATCAACAACCTGTGCATAAATATGTATTGTCATATGATGGATTGGCAACTGGTCCACAGATAGATCACACAAGCTAAGAATTGTGGAGTCCTGTTCAAGCTGGTAACACCTGCTGTCCCCCATGGCTCAGTCCTGGGATTGCATAAAACAAAGTGCACACACATTACCATGTCTAGTCTGATGATGTCAGCATCCTACAAATATAGCAGGAGAAATGAAAAGTCCCAGTAAAGCATGTAGTGTGTCATGTTAATGCATATTTCTCTAGTGTCATGACATAGTTAGGTAGGGGTTTGAATCCTGCAATGGCTGTGTGTGAGGGTCAGTGTATGTTTGTGTGTGATTTCCTTTGAGATAAGTGCCCTTTTTGGAGACTAGGAAAACACCTTAAAAGAGGTATATACCTCTTTGGCAAGTCTGATGATGTCAGCATCCCACAAATATAGCAGTGGAAATGACAACTCCCACTAAAGCATATAGCGTGTCATGTTAATGTGTATCTCTCGAGTATCATAACGTAGGTAGATAGGGGTTTGAATCCTGAAATTGCTGAGTGCATGTGTATGATTTCCTTTGAGAGGAGTGCCCTTTTTTGGAGACTAGGAAAACACCTTAAAAGAGGTATATACCTCTTTGGCAAGTCTGATGATGTCAGCATCCCACAAATATAGTAGTGGAAATGAAAACTCCCAGTAAAGCATATAGAATGTCATGTTAATGTATATCTCTCTAGTATCATAACATAGTTAGGTAGGGGTTTGAATCCTGCAATTGCTGAGTGTGTGTGGGGGGTGTATGTTTGTGTGTGATTTCCTTTGAGAGGAGTGCCCTTTTTAGAGACTAGGAAAACACCTTAAAAGAGGTATATACCTCTTTGGCAAGTCTGATGATGTCAGCATCCCACAAATATAGCACTGGAAATTAAAACTCCCCGTAAAGCATATAACGTGTCGTGTTAATGTGTATCTCTCTAGTATCATAACATAGTTAGGTAGGGATATGAATCTTGCAATTGCTGAGTGTGGAGAGGGGATATATGTTTGTGTGTGATTTCCTTTGAGAGGAGTGACCTTTTTGGAGACTAGGAAAACACCTTAAAAGAGGTATATACCTCTTTGGCAAGTCTGATGATGTCAGCATCCCACAAATATAGCAGTGGAAATGAAAACACCCAGTAAATCATATCGCGCATTGTGTTAATATGTAGCTCTCCAGTATCATGATATAGTTAGGTAGGGGTTTGAATCCTGCAATTGCTGAGTGTGTGTGTGTGAGACACTGTTGGTTAATGTGTTGTGGGTTTTGCTTTTACTGCTGTATGACATATCAGGCAACAGTATGTGCAGTGCACACGTCAGGTATCTGTGTGGCAAATACATATATGTACATGTGACCTCAATTAGTTCTAGGTGTGAAGCCTGCTTTCCACGTGAATACATCTGTTACCTTAGACAGATTGTGCTGCTGCTTCTCGGACCTTAGGTCACATATGTATGTTTGTGACAAGGCCAGCCACTGTAGTGATCTGTGGTCTAGGTCATTTGTGTCACATACACCCATAACAGTTTCTATAGAATAGTGTGAGTGAGGGTTCATGCCTGGGGTATATTTCAGACATGTTCAAACACAACAAAGTCTGTCAATAATGGACATTCATTATAGGTGTACAAAAACTTTGTGGATATGCATACAGACCCCGTATCGCTTATGTGATACACCGAGGGACTTCAGAATATCTTTGTAAATGTGAATACCAAAGGACAGATGACATAACACTTGGCTGTATGTACACATTGGTACCCGTTCTAAATATTGGGGGCTACTACCTATGTGGTACTGTCGGGATACTATGTTTAGTAAATGTGGATGACTATGCTATAGTTGGCTTATAGCTTTACAGCATGGGCTGGACAACAGGTATCTGTCTGTATGATACCCTTGTGGAGGATAAGTGTCTCATCTGGAGAATGCAATGTAGGCCACTGTATGCATTTCCAGATGTGGACGGACATATCCCTAGTGTGTTTGCTTGTAGCTAAGAGGGCTACATGCCAAACAAGAGTGGTCCCAGGAATGGGTAGCGGTCAGTACCACTGGTTACCGGTATAGTATAGTACCTGAAGGATCCAAATGCTACTGAGTTTCCTACATCTGTGTGTCAATTGTCAAGACATCATCTAACAATTGGTTATAGTCAGGCTGTTGAGGTTGTGTATATACCAGAATGCAAACCAATGACAGATAGTAACAGTATCACCCACAGCATAGTGTCAAACCATGTCATACACACATGTGTACCCAAGTTAAAACATATGTGTAGTAAAATGCATACTGGCCACTAATAGAAACTATGAAGTGTTAACACTGTGTAATACAGGGCATGTCACCCTTCCCATGTGTTCACTATGCATGTACATGCAGACAGTGCACCTCCACCATGTTCACAAATGTACACCTGCAAATCTGTACTGCACACATCATACACATGCTGTTCACTCACCAACACATGCTGCCAGAACTACACACACACATCAGCCAAGTGGCACATGGGCAGACAATACATTTTTGGAATTAACACTGGTGTAAACAATACTACATTGATAATTATAGCTTTAATGCATCATACCTGCTCAGATATGCCTACAGGGATATCATTACACTTTACTGTTGACAACATGCTAACATTACTACACTGCTATAAAGTCACCCTGTGCATCAGCACCTTGTTAGCCTGTGCCTGCATCAATGTTACAGATGACAGGAGGTGGCACAGTTTCATCATATGCACAGGGTGTGTTGTTGGTTTGCCAGAGCCCAACATTGACCCATCCAATCGACATGTATGTGTGTGTGTGTGTGTGTGTGTGTGTGTGTGTGTGTGTGTGTGTGTGTCTGTGTGTGTGTGAGGGACAACAGTACAGCATGGGTCAATGTTGATGTAATGTGTGTGTATGTGTTAGCCCTAGGTGTTTGGTTTATGAGTGTGTGTCTGCATGCACACAGTTCCACCATGTGGCTGCCATATATGGGAGGTTGTAGGACAGCCACAGACTGTACCTGCCGGGCTGTACAGCTCACCATCTCTGGCCACAGACACAGTACCTGTGCCTGGCAGGGGTGCCACGGACAGTATCAGGTACTAACCCAGACTGGGTACTATAATCAGAGGCAGAGGGATGTTGACTGGACCCATGTCCCTGCTGGGACTGGCCAGAGCCACATGCACGTGGTCTTCTATGACAGTCTATTGACAGCCCACCCCCAACATTGCTGGGGCTGGTACTGCCACTACGGGAGTGGCTGTGACTTGTGTGTCGTCTGCGACGACTGTCAGCCAATGATGTTGCTGGCATACGTCCACGTTGACATCTCAGCCATCCTGCACTGTCCTGGCACATGGACATGACATTGTGGAGGACATCTAATGTCTCTCCCAATGTCTATCAATGACCTCGGTGTAATTATGGATGGCACCCGCAAGTTCACGGATATTGTCATTGATAGCAGTGTTATAGGCCCTCTGCGCCCATAGTCCCTGTCTGGTGTACCGTTCCATATGTGCCTGTGCCTGCATTACAGCCTGGAACATACCTGAGGTTGTAAGACCTGTGGGGGTACGTCTGCCAGGGGCATTACGACCAGCAGTGCTCCCACGAGAACCCCTGGACATCTGCCTATGTGGTACTATTCCAGGAATCTGGGTATGGCTGCTGTGAGGGGATGCATGTGCCATAGATACCACACTATCCTGGTCAATGCCTACTGTATGCTGTCCCTCAGCTAAGGCTATTGGTGATGAGGGATGTATTGGCAGTATGAATGTGTGCATAGATAGGTTGGAAAGCTGTGTACTGTTGATTGGCGGCCCAATGACAGACCCTGTCAAACCTGCCTGTGCCACAACAAATGTATCATCATTTCCACTATTTGTGGCAGTGACTTCCAGTTCCCTGCTGCACTCAACCAACACAACCTCAGCACCTGTGAGAGGAAGACAGGAAACACACTTTACAATCTGTACATGATGTTAGCACACATGCACACATGCACACATGAACACAAGAACACATGCACACATGCACACATGAACACATGCACACATGAGCACATGCACACATGCACACATGAACACATGCACACATGAACACATGAACACATGCACACATGAACACATGCACACATGAACACAAATACACTACTCACTAAAGTAGACACACACACACACACACACACACACACACACACACACACACACACACACACACACACACACCAACAGCAATCCAGAACATACTCATTAGTGGTTGATGGTGGAGTACAGTATCACAAGCCAAAGAGTCCTATCACACGTGTCAGCATGCAGGATGTGTGTTGCTCAACAGCATGCAGTGCGAGTGTAGATAGTCCTTGTTAATAACAGTATACATGTCTTTGATGCATGTGTGTTGTTCAATGATTGGCCTCACCCTGGAACACAATGTGTACATGGACACAACATTGCTGTGCAAGTATTAAATGCTTCTTAATGTCCTGTGCACCATCACTCACAGGTATACATACCATGGCAGGATGCACGCAACTGTCAGGTGTATAGCAATGAATGCTATGTGTAGTACTGTAGTTACTGTAACTAGATGTAGTGTAGTATCATGTGCCATCATCAGGCAGCATCATGTGGTCACTCAAGGCCATTAATGTGTGCCACACTGGCAACTATCTTGCTGTACCTGAACTGCAGCACTTTGGTTACATTAACCATTTCACAGGCAGGTGTTACATTGGTATGTAAGGTGTTCAATAGGGAGCATTGCCTAACATGAATGTGTTGTGTGTTGAAGAGTGTCACACCACCCCATGATAGGCCTCTACCCCTCAGGTATAGTATGTGTGCAGTGTGGATGACATTTGGCATACTGGAGTCTGACCTTACAGCAGGTGTCTAAATATGCCATGTGTATCATATTAATACGTACTGCATATGACAAAGTGGTGCATGTTGTGTGCATGTGCATTGACTCTGCCTATACAATGTCCACTACAGTGTACCACAATTGTTTGGGATGCTCTGTGTATTGCATGTGTTTGAGGCAGCTACTCATGTAACTGGGATGTGCAAAGTCCCACAGAAAACATGCACAGCATGCATTATGTGTAGGTGTTTTACATGTGTATATGGCCTACAACTCACCCATGACATGCACATGTTATTTGCTATATTAAATGTAGAGCACTCACCAGCATGGGTCTGCTGCCTTGCTGTCACACCAGAGGGACCTACAAGGATATGAGACAGTCTGTCAGTGTCAACAACTATGGCATTGCTGCTGTGAGTTTGCAATTTTACAGTAGTACAACAGTTGACAGTCACAGGCATACATATTATGTTCCAAATTATCAGTATTGCACACCAGGCTCCACATGTTCTAAATACACCGTACACATCTGACATATGCATGTTCTAACAATCGAGGTAACAATAGTCTACAGATATGCCATGTTACCTGCACGCTCCGAGTCAACTTGCTGGGTGACTCCGGCCTCCATGATGACACATGTCTGATGTAGTGGTAGGCCAGGAGCCACCATGCTGAGGAGCAGCTCTTCCACTCTGGTGAGGGGCGGATGTAATGCTGCACCACCACCTGTGGCAAGCTGTTGTCTGCAGACATCGGAGGTATGCTGCCGGACATGTCTAATTAAATCACTGCAGTGATGGCGTACCTGCTCATAAGTCCGGTTATGCATGCCTACGTCATTAACCCGATGGACAAAATCTTGCCACAGTGCAGTGCGCTCATGCTGGACCTGGCTGGTTCTGGAGAAAAGCAGGGTGTGATGTTGTACTAGGGTGGATATTATGATTTCCTCCTCTTCAGGGGAATATGCAGGGTTGTGATGGTGAGACATGTCCCTGGAAGACAATAAAACAATAATTGTGAGCAAGTCATGTGGCACACAACATTCAAAAGTACAGATATCAATGAAATGCCATATAGAGCAACCTATTGGCTGTCAGTAGATACACACTTTTAATACCACTTTTCAGTGCTCAGCCCACAACTGCCTGACAGTGCCTGGCATGTTCTATATATTAAACCATGTTCTGCACAGCAACAAAGTGAAACCAGTATGTACGACTATACAACAGTACATGGCACACTGTATGTGACACAATGCACCACCTAGCCACAGGAGGTATATATGAAGCTAATGCATACAGGAATATGTCATCCATTGAAATGATTGTAAAGTACAGTTACAGTACTACCAGTGTATCACACTACTTGTTGATAGCAAACTCCTAAGTAACATATGTGCACATTCATCAATATAGGTGGCATACTGCTGTACTACACTATACATGTTGCTAGATATGCACTTATATCCTGTAATACACATACGCCTGAGGCAATGTTACAGGCATACCCACACACACATCAGACATACCTACAAGACACAAAGGTATGGCAACCCAGATGAGCTTTACCTGTGTACCATACAGTACTGTGTGTCAGCACTTACAAAACCTTATGCCTGAGGTATGTAATGTGTGAGGACTACAGGTAACAAACAAAACAGTGTTTCCAAGCAATGTGGATATACACCATACTGTGCTGTGTGGGCCAACATCTTAAGGTAGTACTACAGTTCATACGGGATTTGTATTCACTAGTGTTAACAATCAATAAGCATACATGTACTGCTTTAGCCTACAATGGCACACTCCAGTCAACACCATGGGACTATGTCACACCGTATGCCATACTGCTTTTCCTGCCTAGCAATAGCATACATATCTTTTGCGGAGATCAGAGCTAGAACACTACATACCATGATATAAACATTTTCCCACTAAGCTATTACACATATACACAATGTTGACACATTCACCTACACATTCACCATCACAATCAGTCAACCTTACATAGCAATTAATGCAACAAGTACATGCGTGTGTGTATCGGGTCCTAGGTAGCTAATAGGCTATTAGCCGTAGGGCCTATAGAAGCCTAGCCATATGGTACTCTGCCCTTCAACACCCATGTAATTTAAGTTCATGTGCCTCTGTCATGCAGAGCCACAGAAGTGATTCCCGGGTTGTATTTCCTATCTCACATCCATTCATCATGATTATTCATGATGACTGCTAATGAGGACCTTTCTTTGCTATTGATAGGTAGTTAGTTCCAGAGTATGGTATGTGTCTGAGATGAGAATGTACCACCCCAGCATGCTCTGCTTTTTGATGTTACAAGGTTTAGATCAGTGTAGTGTGTAGCTTGTAGGGATTTTGATCTGTTTACATGGAGCATGTCCAACACCTGTGGGTTTGGCATAGCTTTGTATGTTAGGCAGAGGGTTCCTCTGGGTAGGTGATATGTGACACAGTGTAGCTGTGGTTTTGTAAGACAGTCTGCATAGGGCATCTGTTTGAGTCTGGTAATACTCTTTGTGAGGTATGTGCCTGGCATTTACAGTTGCTGTAGATGTCTTCTGAGGTACATACCAAAAGGGCCATTGTACTCTATGATGGGTTTTATGACTGATGAGTAGAGTGGAACACTGACCTCTCTTTCCATGGATGACACACCTTTTCTCATGACATGTGTACCATACACAGTTTACATGACTAGAGTGGCACTGTGATTATCAAAAGGAACACTACTGTCCACCTGTATCCCGTGGTCTCTTATCACACATTTGGTGTTGAGTAGACTACCACCTATGTGGTAGTTCATGGGTACAGGGTTTTTAACAAAAGGAATGGCAATACATTTACAACATTGAGCTTGAGCGTACATATAAACATCCATTGGTGTACATATAGATTTACATATAGGCACATATACAGTCCACCATTCATGGTAGGAATATCAATTATGCAAAGGTTGAGAGGGATACAGTCATGTAATAATATTGCACAGTCTTGTGCAGAATGCATTGAAGGTATTCTCAACCCATGTATCTTTAGCAGGACTCACTGTCTGGAAGACTAAAAACCTAACAAATCATACCCACAGCATTTAAACACCACATGTCATATACCAGCACTGTATGCTGTCTTGTTTGCCACACACTACAACCTACATAAAAATATGCACATAACAACCTTCACCAACATATATATGTCCACCCTTCACAAACAGTTGCAGTATGTCCCTTGCTCTATGCACATGTTAAGATGCTAATATATCTGACACATAAATATCTCTCCATATTTGTGTACCATACACACACAAGGTCCACACTGTTGTAGGTCCGTAGACCTCACGGATGACATGTTGGGCCTTGCTACAACATGAACAGTTGTCACATGTGTGCATAACAGTAATATTACAGGGAGTATTTACAGCTGCTAATGCTACATTACTATACTAGCCTGGTAGAGCAGTTGCCAATGCTAAGCTACACATTATATGACTATCATGCATGTGTTACTCTGTCACATCCAGGTTTATATAGCTGTTTTGCACTACTCCCCCAAACAGCCATTATACACAGTACTGTACAGAACATAGATAACATGATCAGATGTTTGACATTTAATGCTGAGCTACATATGTCACAGTTATGTCCCACTGCACACAGCTGCACACTAATTTGTCCATGGCAGTAGTTATGCATGACATCAGTGCGTACATACCTACTGCTGCCACATATGCATGTTTCAAAGTATGTACAGTACTCTTCATAAACATCTACTACTTGCCGGTAACCACATATCTGTTACATACCTGTTTGTCACTTTCAGGTCCGTCTGTGTATGTTTTGACAATTTTTTTGGTATTAATTAAGTAAAGTTTGCTTTTACTTAATTTTTTTTGGTTATTAATTAAGTTTTTTTTTACTTAATTAAAATTTTTGGTTACTAATTCAGTATATTTGTTTTACTTACTTAAATGTTTGTTTTATTAAGTAATATTTTTTTTTACAGATGCTATAACACATGCAATGTAATGATTGCATATGGGGATAGCAAGTACAGTCTGCTTTTACAGGTATCTGCACATGTGCATGCGATGCCCTCTGCACCAATTGGTGCCCAGCATTTGGTAAATGCATACAGCCTGCTGTGTGGTAATTGCAGTACTCACTGTCATAGCAACCCAATGCTATAAATTGCTAAGTTATGTAGGCGTAGCCCTTTCAGTTTTCCAGAGTGGGGCCCATGCTTGTTTGCTGTGGAGACTGTTGTTTAAATCGGAAGGTTGGTATACTTCTTATATCTGAAGCTAGAGGTGTAGACAGTGATGTGCATGTTGTACTCAGACCTGACTGCTGCCACTTCCAGTACAGAGCTATCAGTGTAGAGTTTAACTCACCCCTACAAATGCTTACACAAGATATATGTGAGTATGTAGTTTCTTTTCTACTTATATAATTAACTGCCATACAAAAGTAGTTATTGAGAAGTATTCTTTTGGCACATGAACTGTTTGTGAACTGTTATACTCTGCATATTAATGTACTCACTTCTGCAGGGTTTGTGTTTTTTATTGTTGACATTAGCACAGGATTCTCAGGAAAACTGTACAACTCCAGTACTGAGTATGCCTACCTACATCCTTGGTAGACCCTAAACACACATGTATATTTAAATTTTGGGGGGGATGCAGACATACAGAGAGCATTATGTATTATTGTGTGAATGTTATCTTACTGGACTTAAAGGATTGGTGTGTACCTGTTAGTTTATCAAGACAGGTGCTCTGTCCACCTTTCTGACTAACATCAGTACTTTTCAGAGAGATTCAGAGGGACACAGCTAAAATATTTTTCACAATCAGGGACATCCCTGAAAAGTAGTTACAGTTAGGAAGTATGGCCTCTGCCCTAATCAGATATGCCAGTGTTTATCCTGCTATGATCCTGTGTGGGGGTTGTAAAGTGCCTCTATAATATTATTTGCTGCTAGAATGGCTGCTTCTCTTATCACAGTCTTGTAATGCAATTCCACAACAATTGCTGGTAAAGATCCACAGAACAAGCTTTGTGTTATGGCCTTCCTATTTTTCCTTTACATTCATTCATTGTATTGCATGATATATTTATTTCAGCACCAAGTTATTGCGTACCTGCTGTGGCTTAGTGGTACTTCATGCAGTCTAGTGTGTCCAAGGTCTGGGGTTCGAGACTGACAGAAGTGTTTTGTTTTGCTGCTGAGCAGAACAAGGGCCCTGACATACAGAGTGACTAAGGCACTTTTAAGCAGTTGTAAGTGGGTTTGCGTGGGTTTGTGCAATGCTTAGCAATACTTAGCTAAGCGCACACATGCGCACACTCGCTTAAACCCGCTAACTACTGCTTAAAGTGCTTACTCCCGCTAACCCCCGTGCTAATTTCTTTGAAAGAAAAGAAAATGAGGAGATAGGAAAGTGGTGAAAAAGGGGGCACAAAGAAGGAAAGACAGTAGGGAAACAAGCTCGGGATGTGCAGGACAGGTGTAGGGAAGGCCCATAGCTGCCCATTTCTTTACCAGCAACAGCTGTGCATATGCAATGCATTTGGAGTGAAATTTGAAACCTTCCACCCCTGAGAGACGGGTGAGGACAACAAAGTATGTTGTACTGCCAATTATAATTATCAGTTTACATGTCCAGCAGACGTGTGCGAAATGGGCAGCTATGTATGGGGCATAATATTTTTGTGGGAACAGATTGTCCTTTTTTTTTCAGGTTAGAGTGGAATGTGAGGTAGAGGAAGTAGGTTTATTTGGGTAGGTAGGTTGGGGAGGTAAACAGACAAGACAAACAAGATGCATACAGGGGCGGATTATGACACATGGGGTGGGTGAACGCAATTGATGGGGATGGATGTTTGAAAATCGCAAGCCCATGAGCCCACAGATGGTAATAGAGGAACTGAGATCCCCACCCATGGGCAGTCACCACTCCACCTTCACAGCCCCAAGGGTGGCTGTGCTGGGGACGGCGTAGGAGGGGCAGGCTCACCGGTGAGTCACGTCACTCTCGCCTCGAGCTGGCATAGGGGATCAGCAACAGAACACTGGATCTCCCTGCGCACCACAGTCCAGACCCTTCGGAGGGTGACAGGTGACTCTTCTCCACCCACGCTTGCACGGAGGGGACGAGCCTCATCCCCTGCAGCACTTCCACCTGAAGGTGGCACAGGACCAATGGAGGAGGGGAGTCTGGGCTGGGCACCGGACCTGCTGGTGCCAGGTGCAATTGCCAGCTGAGGAGGGACAGGTGGGTCCACTGGGACCGGCCTTCCCATACGTTCTGTGATTAGGTGTGTTTAATTACAACATAGACAGCAACATTGCAAATTAGTTGTAACAGCATGCAGTAATATTCCCATTAACCCAACACACCAGGGTTCCAACAGTTGAACAGCAAGCATAACACATGCATATATTGAACAACAGTGGACATTCCAACAGCATACAGGGATGATTGGTGGCAACAGGCCACCAATATTGTGGTGTTTGAACAGGGCACATGCATCAAAGTAAATGCAGATATTTGTAGAACAATAGGACATATGTCCAAACAAATATTTTGAGATTAGACATACCCATTGAGGTGTGGAATTGCATTGTTTATGCACATACAGTAGGGTGTAGAAAGAAACCTCCATTAACATCTTATAAGTACTTTTAGTCTACAATACATTCCTATTGACTGCAGGTGTATATCCCCTACATGTATTATTACACTAGGCAACATGCATTAGGTTGTGTAATGGGTTTGGCTAGTTCATTATATACCTGACCTATATCTGACATACTAACTGTCCAAGATGCAGATGTTACTGCTACATAGTTTTATATTTTATTTATATTTATATATCTACATATCTGGATGTGTTCATGTGACATTTTCAGTTAAATTTCTACAGAACCCTACATTTCGTGTAGCACACTTACATTTCTGGTTAACACATTAACAAGCTACTCGTGTGCCAGATTTATCTATGCATGCCAGCCATTAACCGACTGTTGAGGACTGTATATATGCTTCACAGCTACTGGCATTTCCTCCATCAACTTCATATGGGACTGCCCAACTGTGGGTTGACAGCACTTAATACAATAGTACTATTTATATAATGCAAGGGTACAACAACATTTCAATGTAAGTGACACAGACACACTGCAAGTATTATACCTTTATTAATTCCATTACACACTTTTCTAAAGGCTCTCTCCTTTATTTGACATTACAGTGCATGTGGAAGACATATTTAAGACATATTATACCTTTATTAATAGGTTACAACACTCTTTTTCAGGCTCGCTCACTTATTTTATATGACAGTACATGCAGAAATATTATTCCAGACTTATTTTACCTTTATTAATGGGTTACTGCACTCTTTTTCTGGATTTCTGACTTATTTTATATAACAATACATGCAGAGGAATTATTCAGGGCATTTTATGGCTGTATTATTGGGCTACAACACTTTTTTTTCAGGCTCTCTCACCTATTTTATATAACAATACATGCAGAATAATTACTGACCTGCCTGGTGGCGCAGCCTTAGCAGCCTATCTGCATAGGCTTGCTGATTCGCAGCACGGACACCTGCAGCTGTGAAGTAAATGAAGGGATATTGAGACATACCTATCCATTATATACACTAAATTAGCATGTCTTACATACTGCAGTCCATGGCTACCTACTCAGTAGTTGGGCATCTTGCATGTCATGGGCCTCCTGCATCCATTGGTTCAGTAGGTCCTGCTTCCATCTCTTCAGGTCTGCATGGTGGTGACGGACCTGTTCACCAGTCCGAGGGACGCCTGTGGCACTGGTGAGATCATGAGCTAACCGTTTCCAAGCCTCTGCTTTGTACTCCATCCCTTGGAACTGGCCCTGCAGGAGTCTTGACTCATGACGGTGGACAAGGAGCCAAACCATGTATTTTGACTCCTCGATGCCGCAGCATTGCACTCGAAAGTGAGTACCCTCTCCAGCACCAGCCATTCTAACTGCAGATGGGAGCTACAATCAGTTATGGTGAGTATTCCCACCTATGGATCTTAAATATGCTGCTTTTCCCTCACTTTTTTGTGATTGGCCGCTTTTGAAAATTCTCGGCTGACTGCAGACCTGCTTAGCAATGGTTAATCTACCATTTATAAGTATATGTATGTTAACAGTGGCTGTTTATCCTTAGCTGTCATGACTTAGTGGTTCAGTGCTTTGATTATCGTGCACAGTGTCCTGGGTTCGAGCCTTGTCATTGCTTTTTATTTTACTAATGTCTAGACAGGCTAGGGGGTGTGGCTGTGTTTAGACAACTTTGCTCTACGTTGCTCCACATTGCCCTACGGTGCGCTGGTTGGTGCAGTGTACACCTCAGCGCAAACCTATTGCGATGGGTAAAGCGCTACTTAGCTATTGGCAACTATATTGTGCTGAGTAAAGCGCTGCCTAACTACGGGCAACTATATTGCACTGGGTAAAGTGCTGCTTAACTACGGGCAACTATATCGTGCTGGGTAAAGCGTTGCTTAACTACGGGTGACTTTATTGTGCTGGTTATACATAGGCCATTTCAATGCTTTTTAGTAAAATTTTATTCATATGTGTCAGGAATTATTTCATATACTAATTTAAAACATAAAATAGAAAGGGGAGTGGTGGAACTCGAACCGTGAATGCCTCCTCTTTGTGCGAAGGCCCTACCACTACACTATTGCTATTTGGCTTAATTTGCATAAACATTTCTTATTATACTCTTCAATGTCGAAATTGCTAACTGCAGCTAAGCAATGGGCACACCCATGCAAACATGCGCAAATACGGGCAGCTATATCGGGAATTATAAAAAAAAAATTAAAAGTTTTACATTTTATAACTGTACTGGGGGTTTACACTGTGAGAGAGTGTAGTGTTGGGTATGTAGACATTTGAGCAGACTCTCTCATGTGTGTTGACATTTCACAATTCAGACACTTGCAGGGGCGTGGACCTTTGGACTGCTCGGCATGCCTTCCTTCACGGTCCGTGTTAGACTTGGAGTGGAGTCAGCGTGGCCTCATGAATATGCATGGCACGCTGATGTCATACCGTTCAACTGCAGTTTCCGAGTAAGACATTTAGTCTTACATGGAGTATTCGTGAATCCTGTGGATGGTGTCAGCAAAATGACAACAAAATCATGCCCCACCTTAGACACACAAGACTAAAGCATATCTAAAAGGTGTAGTCATATAAATAATCTGAATATACCTCAAATAATTGCATTATAAAACCATTGTAGAACCTTAAAAATATAAATATAATAACCCAAATACTGAGACTACATGTAAGACCTACGTAAATAGTTATAAATGTAAAATAAACCTAAAATAATGAAAAGTTGTGACCACAATATACTGAACGCACGTAGTGTTGTCGCCTCACAGTAAGACGCTGTCCGATTCGATTCTCAGCTAGAGCGTCTTCTGCGTGGAGACATGCGTGAATGGGCGTACCTTCATTGGAGGTTGTAAATCAGGGCTGGTAACATGGCACATAAAAATCAACTACCAATCATTAGCGGACCGGAGTTCCGCTGTGGCGACCCCTAACTGGGAAAAGCCAAAAGACACAAACAAACAAACGCATAGTTTGGTGTTGTATAAATGTGTATGTTTTATGTATAAATATTATGAAATTCAAGTATGGTGAATAGTATAAAGTATAATACTAATAATAATTAAAAATATGTATAGTAGTAAATATAATAAAATAATGTATAATAGCCATTACGAATGTTGATGATGGAAAAATAAATAATAGAATAAATTATCTCTCCAGAGATTTTAATTTTAATATTCTGTTAAGGGAAAGAGACTCGTTCAAGCCTAGCCAAAAATGTGAAATTGGGGTGGCAAATTCGTCTGTGCGCACATTTTTGGCCAGGCTTGAACGAGTCTCTTTCTCTTAACAGCATATTAAAATTAAAATCTCTGGAGAAATAATTTATTCTATTATTTATTTTTCCATCATCAACATTCATAATGGCTATTATACATTATTTTATTATATTTACTACTATACATACTTTTTTATTATTATTAGTATTATAGTTTATACTATTCACCATACTTGAATTTCATAATATTTATACATAAAACATACACATTTAGGCACCACCAAACTATGCGTGCGTTCAGTATATTGTGGTCACAACTTTTCATTAGTTTAGGTTTATTTTACATTTATAACTATTTACGTAGGTATTACACGTACTCTCAGTATTTGGGTTATTATATTTATATTTTTAAGGTTCTACAATGGTTTTATAATGCAATTATTTGAGGTATATTCAGCTTATTTATATGACTACACCTTTTAGATATGCTTCAGTCTTGTGTGTCTAAGGTGGAGGTGTGATTTTGTTGTCATTTTGCTGACATCATGTTTTTTGCGAAATGGACCAATAGTATTGAAAGGAGGGAATTTCAAATGGTTTTAACAGAAGGAAGTGATGTTTCTTATTGTCAGAAGAAGTTTGTCAGTGTGACAAACAAAAGCGCTTACCTGGATTATTGCTTTTTACTTATTGTACTTTGGATTATTTTAATGAAAAGGTTTTCTTTTGCTGCCAGACTGGATTCTATTTTTTCATGTTCAGGAATAAGCCCAGGTCAAACTGCAAAAAACAGTCACCTTGGTGGACCCCTGGTATTAATAGGTTTTACAACAAAAGAAAGAAAAGATGTGCATAATAGAAGAAAAGGTCTCTCATTAGTCTAAGCAAGTGAATCAGGGTACTAGGCAAGACTCTTAAAGCAGACTTTGAGACAAAAATAGCCTCCAAAGCTAAGGATAACCATAAGGCATTTTTCAGTTATATCCACTTTCTTAAGGGCAACACCCAGCAATGTCTGGAATTAGTTGTGGACGGCATCAGCTGTACTCATCCAGAAGATATAGCAAATCTGCTGGAGGTCAAATTTCATCCCCCATCACCCCCACTCCTCCCCCAAGAAATACCCCCTACCACTCCCTGACAATTATCACTAAAAAACAGGTTGCCTCACTCTCTAAAGCTAAACACACAGCTTCAGTGGGACCCTACAATATACCAGGTTGCCCCTAAAACAGCTTTAGGCAGGACCTGTCAGGCCTATTGGGACATGGGATCTCTATTTACCTACATTGGGATCTCTATTTAACCATAGCCTGTGGACTGGCTTTGTCCTGCTAGAGTGGAAGACAGCAACAGTCATCCATCTGCACAAAGGGAGACTATCAACTGACCAGGGTAATTGCAGACCCATAAGTTTGACTGGTCTTATATGTAAGGCCTTGGAAAGAATAATCATGGACCTGATAAACAAAGGCATAGGAAACCCCCAAGCACTGGACCCAACCCAATTCGGCATTGTTAAGGGCAGGTCATACCTACTAAATCTGGTGGACATTTTTGCATTAAGTCACTAAGGCCATGGGTGAGTGCAAAACAGTGTATAGTACTTGACCTGGCCAAGGCATTTAACACAATTCCACACTTGAGTATTATACATAAACTCACAAAACTGGGC
This sequence comes from Protopterus annectens, assembly GCF_019279795.1. Classification (NCBI taxonomy): domain Eukaryota; kingdom Metazoa; phylum Chordata; order Ceratodontiformes; family Protopteridae; genus Protopterus; species Protopterus annectens. The sequence goes on along the minus strand of NC_056743.1, from coordinate 1,864,346,661 downwards.
ATATATCCCTACATCACCAGATTGATAGCCAATTGGCTCACAGGCAGGACACGTGATTAAAGTGAGTGAATCCAGATCCAGAAAAAGGCCAGTTACTAGTGGTATGCCACAAGGCTCAGAGGTGGGACCAGAATATATTTCTCTGAAGTCAAGACTAATGTAAATGGCCTCTGGATGCAAAATTTGCTGATCACTGCAAGCTGGGAACAATCACTGAATCCCCCAACAATGTAGATATCCATCAGGAGGGTCTAAATCAGATAAATGATTGGTGCCAGAACCATGGTCTATAACTAAATGCAAAAAAATGCATTATCAAACTCCTTAAGAAGCCAAATACCACTGTAAATTACAACATTAATTACACACCCCTAAGAGTAGACTCAGAGGTGAGACATCTAGATACACTGATAGATATATAGTAGCCTAAACTTTGATTGCCATGTATCCACATTAGTGAGGAAGTCATTCAATGTAGCACAGCTTGTAAAGTTATGGCATCCAGATCAAAGGAAGTTATAGTCACACTGTACTCCACCTTCATTACACCAATAATCAAGTGCAATATGCCATTTGGCATCTACATGACTAGGCACTTTCAACAGCTGAAGCAACCCCAGAGGTTCCTCACAAATGAAATGCAGAGTGTTAACAACATGCCCTATGCAGATAGACTAAAAGCCCTATCCCTTTACTCTGTCTCCTGACAAGTATTAAGGGATGACCTATGCCTAACCTACAAGGCACTCACAAATCTGTCCCTGATGGAGCTGCTACACATCCACAAGCGAAACAGCACAAGGTTCACCCAATCTATGGATCTAATCCTAGTCAGTGACTCAAATTAAACATGCTGGAAAGACAGATGTGTCACAGAGATCATCCCTTCTTTGGAACAAGCTTCCTATTCATGTCAAACAGAGCCCATCCCTGCCTTCTTAAAATGCAGTTTAGATCAATGGATCAGGAATTACAAATTCATACCTGGGGTAGTACCTATGTCCGTTATAGACAGCGGCAGTATGTAAAATAATCAAGGCATATGCACAAACCTGTGCTATCTTCTTGCCCCTAGGGGCCACATATTGGGTAAAATCAGGTTATACTGGCTAGGTTTATAAGGGCTGTTAAGCTGTTAGCGTAGTGCTCTCCTGTGAACCTATGAGAATAAAATGGTTTCAGCACAATCTGTTTATAGATACCTGGGCCTTCAGCAGAGTATTCAATAATTTACACATCACTGTATTGCCTGCCCAGTACCACATTTCTTCTGAGGCTGCTCAGAGATAATCCCACGAGATGGAGTCAAATGTGTTGTGAATTGATGAAAACCATAGCAGAGGAAGGAGTCACAATGTTTGCCAAGTTGTTCTAAGTAAAGCAACATAGATCACAACTTCTCTCTCTCTCTCCTTCAACAAAACCTTTTTTGGAATCACCTTTTCCAGCCTACTAAGATCCTGGAATGTAGTAAAAAAGTAGGTCTTTAATAGTAGTAGCTCATTACCACCCTTAGGAAAGAGATTATTTAAGCAACTGAGGCAGAGTTTGGGCATTCTGCTATTATTTATCACATCCTAAAACACTGATTCAAATTCTGGCCCTACATCCTTTTTGAAAACCTTATAAAAGCCACTGGGGAATACATCAGGGCCTAGGACACTGCTACTTGCAAGAGATTTTAATGCTTAAAAAACTTTCCTTAGCAAACTGGAAATATGAGAATTTTTAGATGATGATTTGTCTGATGGACAACACCTCTAAGGAGATATTGCTGCAACAGCTTTTAGGTTCATAGGTTCATAATTGTGTACTAGGCTAATGGCCCTGTAGCCATTACAAGCCTAGCTCATAGGATTACCCTGGTATCGTGCCACCCGACCTTAGTTCCCAGTGCCTTTGTCGAGTAGAGCCACTGGAGTGATCCCCGGTGTGAATTTTCTATTTCCCATCCACTCATCAAGATTTCTCTTGAAGAGGGCCAGTGAGGTGTTCTGTTTGACATATATGGGAAGTCTATTCCATAGCATGGGCAGTCTCTGGGTTATGAACCTGTCCCTCCAGCTTATTCTGTTGATTGTGGTAATGAGGTTGAGGTCTCTGGAGCGTGTGGTGTGGAGGGATTAGGATTTCTTTAGATGTAGCATTTCTAACAGAGCTGGATCAGACATGGCTTTGTAAGTCAATCAAAGATTGCCTCTAAGTAGGCGATATGAGATAGAGAATAGTTGGAGTTTTTTGAGTCTGTCCATATAGGACAAGTGTTTAAGACCTAGTATCCTCTTTGTGAGGTACTCTTACGGCATCTCCAGTTGTTACAAGTGTCTAGTGAGGTACATGCCAAATGGGGCATTGTACTCAATGATTGGCCTAATGAGGGAAGAGTAGAGGGAGACAATGACCTCTTTCTTCCTGGATGCAAAACCCTTAGTAATGAGATGTGCCACACAGAAGGACTTTCTGACCACAGTGGAAATGTGGTGGTCAAAAGAGAGGTTGCTGTCAACCTGTGTTCCCAAATCTCTTATAACACCTTCTGTGTTCAGTGGACCACCATCGATGTGGTAATTCATGGGAACTAGGTTTTTCCCAAAGGGGATGATGACACATTTTTTGGCATTGAGCTTAAGTCCATGGTTCTGACACCAGTCGTTGGTCTTGGTGAGGCCTTTCTGTAGCATGGCAACATCACTTGGGGAGTTAATAATAGCTCTCAACTTGCAATCGTCTGCAAACTTTGTCAGCCAGAGCCCCTTTGTGTTGGCCTGGACTTCAAAGAAGTAGATAGCAAACAGGAGAGGACCCAGGATCGAACCCTGTGGGAATCCACTTGTGACTGGTCGGCAGTCTGACTTGGAATCAGCTACTTTCACACTGTGGGTTTTATCTGTAAGCCAGTTTGCAACCCACCTAGTGATATAGGGGTTGATGCCTAGTTTAGTGAGTTTTTCTATGATTCATGAGTGGGGAATGATATCAAAGGCTTTGGCCAGCTCAAGGTAGGCTGTATGAACCAACTTGCCTTCATCCACAGCTCTAGTGACTGACTCATAGAAGTCGACCAGGTTGATCGGGCATGATCTACCCTTCACAAAACCAAACTGTGTAGGATCCAGAGTTTGGAGATTCCCTATATCCTTGTTTATTAGGTCCATGATGATGTGTTCCATAGCTTTGCATATCAGACTCGTCACGCTAATGGGGCAATACTTCCCAGGGTCTGTAGTCGCTCCTCCTTTGTGGAGAGGGATGACTGTAGCAGTGTGCCATTCAGTAAGGTCAGAGCCTGAGGTAAGGCTGTGATTGAACAGGGCACACAGGTGAGGTGCCAGTTCCCTCTGTAGTTCATGTAGAACACAGCTGGGGATATTGTCAGGTCCCATAGAAGCTATAATCTTGGCCTTGGACAGTGCTGTTTTAACCTGTGCAGCAGTAATACTGGGTGCTTGGTAATCTACTGGTATTGTGATTAGTCCTTTGGTGGGGGGAGAGTGGTAAAGTTGGCACTGAATACGTCGGCCCTTATATTGGCAATATCTGTTGGCTCGGTATAGGAGGTACCATTGTGCAGTAGCTCAGAGCAAATCTGGGTATTGCCGTGTAGATTCTTTTCATAACTATAGAAGGCCTTGTGGTTGTCTTTACTATCTGCTGCAATTCTGTTTTCATAGTAACTTTAGAGGATTTGATGAGGGATCTCAATTTTTTGCTGAGGCTGATAAGGGATTTTTTCCAGTCTTGGCACTTCACCTTATTCCGCATCAGTTTCCTCCTTCTGTTGTAGAGTTTGTTTATGGCAGGGGACCACCAGATTGGCTTCCTTTTTTTGGAGGAGAGCATCTTGGTTCTATTGGGTATGGTGAGATCCGTGCATTTGTGTACAAGTTCGTACAGTGCTTTGGTGTATGATTCAGCAGTCATGGAACTATTCTCGATTTGCATGGATGCTGTGAAGATAGCCACCTCTGTTTTTTAGGAGTCCAAAGTTAGCTTTGGAGAAGTTTTTCATGGCAGTTACATTTGTGGGGGATGTGGATTTCCAAGGTGATTAGTTTGTGGGTCAGATCTTACCAGGGAGGAGTTGACTATTGGTGTAGTGCAACGGTCGCCATGTTAATAGTGACCAGGTCAAGGATGTTGCTACCTCTAGTGTGATTAAGAAAGAGCTGGTCCAGGGCATTGAAATGAATGAATTCCAGGAAACGTTGGGCAAGTCTATTGGTACACGAGTAGTTTTCCCAGTTAATGGTGGGTTAGTTAAAGTCTCCCAGTATGAGAGTGTTAGGTTGGACCCTAATATTGTTCAAGGTGCTTAGGAACATGAAGTGTGAGTCTTGGGACATGGTTGGTGATCTGTAGCAGACAACGACCTGAATCGCTGTCTTACCCAATGTTAGCTGCACCTGAAGTATCTCTGATGCATTATGTTGGGCTACCAGTCTGGAGGTGTGCTCATCCTTTATGAATATGGAAACACCGTCACCTTTAGAGCTTCAGTCCAACTTTTGGGACCGAAAGGTGTGGAATGAGTTATAGCCTGGTAGTGCAGGGGTACTTTCTGCTGTCTTGAACCAGGTCTCTGTTACAGCACAAATGTCAATGTTCTCCATTTTAAGGAGTGCTTTGAGCGAGTGCATTTTGAGATTTAGACTTTTAGCATTGAGCAGAATGACCCTCAGATTGCATTTGTTTGTATCTGATATGGTGGTAATTTGGTCTTTAGAACATCACCTAAAAAAGGCACTATAGGGGTGGCAAGAGACTTGGCCAGTATCTAGAAGCCCAGGGGTGACATATGTAGGCCATCTCTGGCAAAGCATCGAGGTCTGTCAATCATATCATCCCAGGCAGACAGATACTGGATCCCATTAGAATGACTGCAGAAACTTTGCCAATTGTTGAAATCGATCATTTTCTGATTGTACTATAGTATCATTCTCGGTGATGGTAGGAGGCTGCTCAGGGCTATTGTCATACTTGCCTGGGCTACATAATCCTAGAGCTCCTCCGTGTCTCTTTTCATGTAGTTCAGGGAGGTACATCTCAGGTCATTCACACCCACATGTACAATGACAGTCATATTTGTACCTGTTGTTGAGGGACCTGAGAGTGGGTGTATTATGTGGCAGATACTGGCCCCTGACAGGCAGTTGACTGTTACTTTCTCCTCATTCAACATAGTGAGTGGGACATCAGTGTGCCTCACTATCGAGTCACCTATGACTCGTGTGTTGGGCATGCTGTTTTGCCTTAGGGGCTTTGGTTGAGTGACACACTGTTTAGGAGAGTTATGTGTCTCATGATTAGTGTTGTGTTGTAGTGGTCAAGTGCATTTGGGTAGATTTTTATTCAGAGCCTCCATGAAGGTGGGTGTGTGGTTTGTGTTTTTACGTGAAGGCAGTGCTGGTTTGTGTTCTAGAGGGCTATGTGTTCCATGTAGTGTGGTGCAAGTGTTGACCTTCTCCTCCTGACCAGCTATTCCGGTCTTGGCTGGAGAGTGTGTGGCTTCCAGTTTGGATATATAAGTGCATCTCTCTCAAGGCTGAGTGTTGGGATGTAAGAGGAGAGGGTTGTTCACAGGTAGGTACTAGGCTATCTGCCCTAGGGCATTTATAAGCCTAGCCAGAATGTTGTCTTTCGCCTCTCTTTTAGACTAGATTCCTGAGCCTCTGTCCAGCAGGGCCATAGAAGTGATCCCAGGAGTAAATTTACGATTTCCCATCCACTCATCAAGATTTCTCTTGAAGACGGTCAGTGAGGGGTTCTGCCTAAGATGGACTGGGATTCTATTCCAGAGCGAGGGAAGCCTTTGGGATATGAATCTATCCCTCCAGCGTACATTGTTGTCAGTGTACATGAGGCAGTTGCTACATTGCCTCAGGATTCCCAAGTTTACCAGGTTAATAGGAGAAAGCACAGGCAACTGTCCTTTAGACTTGCCTGGAGGGGTGGGCATTAATAATAATAAGTACTGAAGCTCTTTCCTGGTAGAACATTTAGTGCTGGTAGCACTTTTGTGTGCTACAATAACTGCTACAGGAAGTCTGGTAAAGTGCTAGACTAATAAGCTAGTAAAAGTTCAGGAGAGGAGAGAACTAGCAGAGTGAAAGGAAAAATTGAAGTGTAGACTTTTTGTCACCACTCAGAAGCTTTCTAACCATCCTGGAAACAGCAACTCTGTATCTGGACTATACTAGTTACAGGAAAGGTGGGAAAGAAGTGCAAATGTGGGCTTTTAAACCAGAAAGTTGAAAGAGATGGAAAAAATGCTCAGTGACCAATAAACTACAATTTCTGGGCCAGAAACCACTCCTCTTGTGTTAGATAGGCTACCTAGCGCTTACCACTCCCACTGATAAGCTAGAAGGCTTCCCTCAAACACAGAAAGGCTTGGGTGCTCAGAAGCTTACAAACAGTCCTGGATACAACAAGTCTGTATCTGAACTCGACTAGTTACAGGAAAGGCTTGTAACAAGCGCAAACACAGTCTTTTAAATTAGAAAGTTGATAGAGATGGAAAAACTGGCCAAATGGCCAATAATTTACAATTTCTGGACCTGAAACCACTCCACTTGTGATAGATAGGCTACCTAGTACTTACCACTCCCACTGATAAGCTAGAAGGCTTCCCGTCAACACAGAAAGGCTTGGGGGGCTCAGAACTTAGAAACAGTCCTGGATTCAACAAATCTATGTCTGGACTAGACTAGTTACAGGAAAGGCAGAAAACAAGCTTGGAATATAGGTTCATAGGTTCATACTAGGCTATCTCCCCTAGGGCATTTATAAGCCTAGCCAGAGTGTGTATGGCTTTCGCCACCCATTTTAAATTAATTTTGCTATGCCCTTTTTCAAGGTTAGTATACTGTGCCTCTGTCTAACAGTGACACAGAAGTGATACCCAGGGTAAACCTATGATCTCCCATCCACTCATCAAGATTCCTCTTGAAGAGAGTCAATGAGGGACTCTGCCTAACCTGGACTGGGATTTTATTCCAGAGTGAAGGGAGTCTCTGGGTTATGAATCTGTCCCTCCAGCATGTCCTATTTATTTCAGTGCTGAGGTTCAAGTCCCTCGAGCGCGTAGCTCGATGGGATTTGGATTTTCTGAGGTGCAGCATGTCCATTAATTCTGGGTTGGACATGGCTTTATACATCAGGCACAGATCGCCTCTGAGCAGGCGGTATGCCACTGAATAGAGCTGGAGTTTCTTTAACCGGGCAGCATACGGCATCTGTTTGAGCCCATTGATCCTCTTGGTGAGGTACTTTTGGGGTCTTTCCAGTTGCTGCAGGTGTCTGGTAAGGTACATCCCAAAAGGGGCATTGTACTCAATTATGGGCCTGATGAGGGATGAGTAAAGAGGCACGATGACCTCCCCTGATCTAGATGTGAATCCCTTCATGATTAGATGGGCTATATAAAATGTTTTTCTAACCACTTTGGCCACGTGGTTGTCAAATGAGAGATTGCTATCAACTTGGGTCCCCAGGTCCCTAATTACTTCTTCTGTACTTAATGGATTACCACCTATGTGGTAATTTGTGGGCACTTTGTTTTTGCCAAAGGGGATGACTATACACTTTTTGGCATTTAGCTTGAGGCCATGGCTCTGACACCAGTTGTCCATTTCTATGAGGCCCTTTTGGAGGATGCTTGTGTCGGCTGGAGAGTCTATTATGGTGCCCAGTTTGCAGTCATCTGCGAACTTGATCAGCCTCAGTCCTTCCATGTTGGCCTGTACCTCCAAGAAATATATACCGAACAAGAGAGGTCCCAGGACTGAGCCTTGTGGGATGCCACTTGTAACTGGTTTGGAGTCTGACATGGCTCCAGCTATTCTAACCATGTGGGTTCTGTCATTGAGCCAGTTTGCAACCCATCTAGTGACATAGGGGTTTATATTTAAGCTGGTGAGCTTATCTATAATGCCCGAGTGGGGTATTGTATCGAAGGCTTTTGCGAGGTCCAGGTAGGCTGTGTGGACCACCTTCCTCTTGTCAATGGCCTTGGTGACTGTTTCAAAGAAATCAACCAGGTTTAAGAGGCAGGATCTTCCCTTAACAAAGCCGAACTGGGTAGGATCCAGTGTCTGTAGGTCCCCAACATCTTTATTTATAAGGTCCATGATGATCCTTTCCATAGCTTTGCAGACCAAGCTAGTGAGAACTTATGGGGCGATAGTTTCCAGGATCCATTGAGGCACCACCTTTGTGGAGAGGGACCACTGTTGCTGTACGCCACTCTTTGGGTACATATCCTGTAGTAAGGCTGAGATTGAACAGTAGTTTTAGGTTTGGGTTTAGCTCTTCTTGGAGTTCATGTAGGACGCAGCCCGGGACACCGTCTGGTCCCATTGATGCTGTGTTTCTTGCTTTGAAGAGGGCAGCTCTTACCTGAGCATCTGAGATGTCAGGGGGGGCAGCACTCTGCTGGGACAGATATTAGCCCTTTTGGTGGGGAGGGAGAAGTTTGCGCTGAACCTGTCAGCTAGGATGTTGGCAATGTCTGTGGGTTCGGTGTATTTTTTGTCATTTTGGACTAATTCTGAGCATATCTGGGAATTCCCACCCAGGTTCCTAACATAACTAAAGAAAGCCTTGTGATTATCCTTAGTGTTCTGTGCAATTTTTCTCTCGAAGCTGGCCTTAGATGATTTTATGAGTGCCCGTAGTTTTTTGCTAATACTGATCAGAGATGCCTTCCCTTTTTAGGATTTTGCTCTATCATGTAGTAGCTTCCTCCTTCTATTGTATAGTTTGTTTATGGCTGGGGTCCACCAGACAGGACGTCTGCCTTTGGAGGATTAGGTCTTGGTTTTATTTGGGATTGCATGATCCATGCATTCCTGAAGGTGTTCATAGAATAAGTTTATAAAGGATTTTGCGGTCTGGGCATATTATCCACAGGCCCGGGGGCTTTGAAGGATTCCACCTCGGTTTTGAGGAGTGTGAAATTTGCTTTAGAGAAGTTTTTCACTGTGGTTGTCTGGGCATGGGGTGGGGTCGGGATGTGAATATCCAGTGAGATTAGTTTATGGTCTGATCTTACCAGTGAGGGATACACTTCTGGTCTGGAGCATAGAGTCCCCATGTTGGTGATGATCAGGTCCAGTATGTTTTCCCCTCTTGTGGGAGTGGTAACAAGTTGTTCCATAGCATTTGAGTTTATAAATTCTAGGAACCTTTGGGCTAGGGTGTTGGAGCTAGAGTAATTCTCCCAGTCTATGGTTGGGTAGTTGAAGTCACACAATATAATGGTGTTTGGAGAGACCTTCTTATTTTCCAGTGTTCTCAGGAAGGCCAAGTGGGGTTCCTGGGTTTGGGAGGGTGGTCTGTAGCAGGCTATAAACTGGAAGGCAGTTTTACCCACTGTTAGTTGCACATGGATAGTCTCTGATGCTTCATGCTGTGCCACCAACCTGGAGGTGTGGGTATCTTTGACGAATATTGATACTCCCCCTCCTTTTGTGGTTCGGTCCAAGTTTTGGGGTCGAAAAGCATGGTATGAGGTATAACCTGGTAGTGCTGGGGTGCTCTCGAGAGCCTTGAACCAGGTTTCTGTTACTGCACAGATATCGATGTTCTCCATGCTAAGGAGAGTTTCGAGTGCGTGCATCTTGAGGTTTAGACTTCTGGCGTTGAGTAGCATTACTCTTAGTTTCTTATCCATTGTGATACCTATGGAGGTGGGTTTGTCTTTTGAGCCTTGCCTAAAAAGGCACTATGGGGGTAGCAAGAGCCTTTGCCAATATCCAAAGCCCAGGGGTGACAGGTGCAAGCCGTCCCTAGCGAAGCATCATGGCTTGTCGAGCATGTCATCCCAGGCTGACAGGCATTGGATCCCCTTTGAATGACACCAATACTTAAGCCAATTGTTGAAATTGATAATCTTGTCTTCATACTGTGGCATCATTCTTGGTGATGGTAAGATGCTACTCGAGGTCAGGGTCACACCGGCCTGGGCTACATGCTCAGAGAGCTCCTCTATGTCTCTTTTTATGTAGTCCAGGGAGGTACGTCTCAGGTCATTCACACCAGCATGGACAATAACTGAGTCATATTTGTACTTGCCTTGGAGTGACCTGAGTGCTTGTGTTATGTGGCAGATCCTAGCGCCTGACAGGCAGCTCACCATGACCTTCTCCTTGTTCAGTCTGGTGAGTGGGACATCAGTGTGCCTGATGATAGAGTCACCTATTACAAGTGTATCAGGTGTGTTGTTTAGCCTTAAGGGCTGTGACTGTTCAGCACACTGGCTTTGTGAGCTATGTGTTGCACGTGTTTTGTTTTGGGGTAGCGGTTGCTTGGGTGTCTGCTTTGGAGGTCTCTGCTGCTTAGGCAGATTTTTATTTAGAGCCTCCAAGTATGTTTTTGTGTGTTTATGTGTTTGGTTTGCTGTCGTGGTAGGTCTATGTGAGACTGGAATTTTAGTGAGTGTGGTTTCCTTCTCCTCCTGACTGGTTACGCCAGTACTGAGTTGAGAGAGCTTAGCCTCCAGTTTGGCTATATGGTTGCATCTCTCACATGTGTTGGAATTTGTTGGGAGGAGGAGAGGGTTGTCTGTGTACATGAGGCAGTTGTAACATTGCCTCAAGATTCCCAGATTCACCAGCTGGACTGGAGAGCAGATTGACAACTGAACTTTGGACATGCTAGAATAGTATTGGGAATTTCTTTATAATTGAAAAAAATGGCCAATGGGGAGCAAGGTACTCCAGGGGGAGTTTGTGAGGGTGTGGTGCTTTTAATTTTTTAGTGCTGACTTATATAATTGCTTTAGTGAGCAAGTGCCAGGTAACTTAAATGCAAAAATGACAAAACAGTAACTTTCTTTCAAGTGAAACAAGGAAATAAGTACAGTAAGCAATGCAGATATTACTGGGGATCCACAGAAGCGCTGAAAAGCCGTGTTTTAGGTGGAATTAGCTTTTCAGGGAAATAACAAGCATACAAACAAAACTAAATTCAGCAGGCCTGGATCTAGTCTATGCTACAGCAAACAAGGTGTACCAATCGCAGTAAGAAATAGTTCAAATATGCAGGCACTATAAGCCTTTAACCATAAATTCCCAGCTCAGAAGGGCAGAGTCCAGCCTCTTCTCCCACAACAGTGCAGACCATGAACCTTCTTAATGTAAAATAACTGGCCTGAAGCCCAGGTGCTTAAACCAGAACTAATACACTTTTAGAATAACAGACACTGAGCCCTCAATCAGCAGTTCCCAACTTAGAAGGATGTAAGCTACCTGTCCTGCCACCACAGTGCAGCCCACAAACCTTCCTAATGTAAAACAACGGTCTAAAGCCCAAGTGCTTAAACTAAAAGGCTTAGAATAAGTTACACCAAGCAGTAATAAATACAATTGAGTACTTTTAAGATGACGCAAAAGCAAAATAAAGTAGGAAAAACCACGAATACAGTAAAAGCAGATAATTTTTTTTTTTTTTAGTGGAAAGAGCGAAAGGAGTAGCCGAAATATATATATATATATATATATATATATATATATATATATATATATATATATATATTTTTTTTTTTAGTGAAGTGGGAAGGGAGAAAGGAGAAACTGAAGATAATTCAAGGTTAAGAGCTTAAGTGGGCTGGATTTTTCAAATGTTCTCTCTGTATTAGAATGAGCTAATGACAGTAGCAAAAACCCTTTAAATGCAGTACAAGCTAGCACACTTGATTGTGTAGCAATATTAAGGCAAATAGAGTTTAAATAAATGCAAATAAGTTAAAATGAGAAAAACAAGTGCAGAGAGCAGTAAGTTATGAAAAATCAAAATGGAGGCACCAAGTGCAGAATAAGAGCACTTGAACACTTAAAAGCACACAGAACAGCAAATTAAGGTAATAAGCTTGAAGGGTAGTGAGGCCAGCTATGTTATATGGGTTGGAGACAGTGGCATTGACAAAAAGGCAGGAGTTTGAGCTGGATGTGGCAGAATTAAAGATGTTAAGATTTGCACTGAGTGTGACGAGGGTGGACAGGAATAGGAATAAGTATATTAGAGGGTCAGCCCAGGTTGGAAGGTTTGGAGACAAAGCCAGAGAGGCACGATTACGTTGGTTTGGACATGTGCTGAGGAGGGATGCCTAGTATATTGGGAAAAAGATGCTAAGGATGAAGCTACCAGGTAACAGGAAAAGAGGAAGGCCTACGATAAGGTTTATGGATGTGGTGAGAGAGGACATGCAGGTGGTTGGTGTGACAGAGCAAGATGCAGAGGACAGGAAGAAATGGAAACAGGTGATCTGCTGTGGTGACCCCTAACAGGAACAGCCAAAAGAAGATGATGATGATGAAGCTAGAAGACAGTTGTGTAAGAGCAGCTTATGAAAGTATAAATGCATTTTTTTTTGTGGAGAAGGAGGGAACGGAGCAGATGAAAATGCTATAGGGGATGTGCTTCCCAAGTGCTCTGTCTGTACACAGCAGAGGAGATGGGATGGTAGGAGTGTCTGAAATTAAAATATGATCTCACTGTACTCAGTTGCATGAGCAAATGAGAAGGGCCCAGGAGGAGTGCCCAAAAACTGATTTACAGCAGGGGTGGGCAATTCCAAAGCCACCAAGATTAACACCACAACAAGAACTAGCAATCATTGTTTTTTTTTTCACTTTTTCCACTGTTGTATAACTGTGGAGTTCATATATATAAGTTTGAGGGGTGGGAGTCCTGAAGGGTTTGCCCCCCCCCACACAAAAAAAGCTTAGTCTATTGTCTGCTAAAAGAGCTATCTTTACAAATAATTGCCCATCAGAGAAATGTTGAATTTATAATCATGAACGCTGTAGATCTGAACAACTGAAGGCAGTCAGTTTCTACAAAAAGCTCATCATTTGTGATTTGTAAGAGGAGTCAGGAGTAACTTCCAGGATCTTGTAAAATATTCTCATCATTTGGTTAATACCCTATTTTATGTTATTAATATGGAAATAGTTAGCTTGCAATGCCTCACTGTAACTCTGCAGACAAACAGCCTGGGGTCTTTTAGGTGTTTGGCCAAACAATATTCATGCAACCTCACTGACCAGCTCCTTATATGGCCACATTTCATGGTTGCACAGAGTGTAGCCATCTCCTTAGATATGATTCTGTTGTCATATTCACTCCCTTGTATTCCTTTTCTAACTTGCTGAGTTTAGCTTCTGATTAATTATGCTTCTTCTACAAGCTGCTTTTATTAGTTCACTCAAATACCTCCCACGTTGTCACCAGAGAGTAGTTAACTTCTTACTTATCATTCCAAAAGCTCATAATCACGTGCCCTGAAAATTTCCATGTCATTTACTCTCTTTAGTAATTATGGACCTGTAACAACTTGATCACTTGTATTTCTATGTGATTTACCATTCCTTTCCTTAAATTTGTGAGGTCGCTACCCATTCTGTCACTGCAGCTCCCAATTCCTGTCCTGCCATGACTAATGATGACCAGCTGGCAGTAGTATTAAGGGACATCATTTTGCTGGCTCATGCACAGCATACAGCTGCAAAGGTAAAGATGCAGTGTGTAGTCCATAACTATGTACCATAGCATTCAGGTTAGTATTTCCTTTATTGTAAACAAAGTATAAGTGACACATGCAGTGATATCTGTGGACTGTGCTGTGCAGTGCATGCCCTTCTGTCACTGTTTATCAGACATTCCCTCTTATCTTTAAATAATTTCTTTATTTCAGAGCAGGTACTCATATTATTGTTTAAAAAAGTCATGCCTGGCTGTTTACTGACATCACTTCAGTAATGTCATAAGGCATCATATAAGGAATAATATATTTAACTGCTTTGCAAAAGAAATTATGCTTAGCTAGTACACTTAAGAATGCATGTACTGTATTTTCTAAAGTGGTATATTTAATAAAAAGCATTATTTTGGTATTTAGCAAGAGTTCATATCTTGCAGAAGAATGAAAACAAATGTATCATATATATATTTTGTAATTATGCAGTGCTTCCTCGGTTTTAACTAAACCCCTGTAACAGTTCTAAGAAAACTCCCTCTTATTAAGTAATAATCTATCAAAATTTTAAGCCCCTCCAAACTCAGATAACACAGCAGTCTATGCAGAACTGTTCACAGAAACTTTGTAGCAGCATGCCAATAGTTACATAGAGGCTGCTATGCCTAGCAGTAGTATGTCCATAGAAAATTTGTACCACCATGTCAGTAGTTACATAGAGGCTGCTATGCCTGGCAGTAGTATGTCCATAGAAACTTTGTAGCACCATGTCAGTAGTTGCATAGAGGCTTCTATGCCTAGCAGTAGTATGTCCATAGAAACTTTGTAGCATCATGTCAATAATTACATAGAAGTTGCTATGCCTGGCAGTAGTATGTTCATAGATACTTTGCAGAACCTTGTCAGTAGTTACATAGAGGCTTCTATGGCTGGCAGTAGTATGTCCATAGATACTTTGTAGCACCATGTCAATAGTTACATTGAGGCTGCTATGCCTAACAGTAGTATGTCCATAGAAACTTTGTAGCACCATGTCAACAGTTACATAGAGGCTGCTATGTCTGGCAGTAGTATGTCCATAAAAACTTTGTAGCACCATATTAATAGTTACATAGAGGCTTCTATGCCTGGCAGCAGTATGTCCATAGAAACTTTGTAGCACCATGTCAATAGTTACATAGAGGCTGCTATGCCTAGCAGTGGCATGTCCATAGAAACTTTGTAGCACCATGTCAGTAGTTACATAGAGGCTGCTATTCCTAGCAGTAGTATGTCCACAGAAACTGTGTAACACTATGTCAATAGTTACATAGAGGGTGCTATGCCTAGCAGTAATATGTCCATAGAAACTTTGTAGCACCATGTCAATAGTTACATAGAGGCTGCTATGCCTGGCAGTAGTATGTCCATAGAAACTTTGTAGCGTCATGTCAAAGCTTACATAGAGGCTGCTATCCCTAGCAGTAGTATGTCCATAGAAATGTTGTAGCACCATGTCAATAGTTACATAGAGGCTGCTATGCCTGGCAGTAGTATGTCCATAGAAACTTTGTAGTACCATGACAATAGTTACATAGAGGCTGCTATGCCTGGCAGAAATATGTCCATAGAAACTTTGTAGCGTCATGTCAAAAGTTACATAGAGGCTGCTATCCCTAGCAGTAGTATGTCCATAGAAACTTTGTAGCACCATGTCAATAGTTTCATAGAGGCTGCTATCCCTAGCAGTAGTACGTCCATAGAAACTTTGTAGCACCATGTCAATAGTTGCATAGAGGCTGCTATGCCTGGCAGTAGCATGTCCAGAGAAATTTGGAGCACCATGTCAATAGTTACATAGAGGCTGTTATCCCTAGCAGTAGTATGTCCATAGAAACCTTTTACCACCATGTCAATAGTTGCATAGAGAGGCTGCTATGCCTGGCAATAGTATGTCCATAGAAACTTTGTAGAACCATGTCAATAGTTACATAGAGGCTGCTATGTCTGGCAGTACTATGTCCATAGAAAATTTGTAGCACCATGTCAGTAGTTACATAGAGACTGCTATGTGTGGCAGTACTATGTCCATAGAAACTTTGTAGCACCATGTCAATAGTTACATAGAGGCTGCTATGCCTGGCAGTAAGTGTATTGTCATCCCCTTTGGTAAAAACTCTGTACCCATGAACTACCACATAGCTGGTAGTCTACTTAATGCCGAAAATGTGATGAGACCTTGGGACACAGGTGGACAGTAGTTTCTCCTTTGATAATCACATCACCACAGTGGTCAGGCTCACCTCATCACAAAAGGTTTCTCATCAAGAAAAAAAGAGGTAATTGTTCCCCTCTACTCATCACTCATTAGACCCATTATAGAGTACAACGCTCCTTTCGGTATGTACCTCACAAGACATCTACAACTGGAAAGGCCACAGAAATACCTCACCAAGAGGATTACTGGCCTCAAACAGATACCCTACGCAGACCATCTCAAAAAACTCCAGCTTTACTCCGTTGCATATCGCCTACTCAGAGGCGATCTCTGCCTAGCATACAAAGCTATGTCAAACCCAGAGCTGTTGGACATGCTCCACTTAAAGAAATCCCTCTGAGCTACATGCTCTAGGGACCTAAACCTTGTCACCACAATAAACAGAACATGCTGGAGGGATAGATTCCTGTCCCAGAGACTTCCCATACTCTGGAACAGACTACCTATCTATGTGAAACAGAGCTCCTCATTAAAACTCTTCAAGAAAAATCTTGATGATTGGATGGGAGATAAGAAATTCACCCGGGGGATCACTTCTGTGGCTCTGCTCGACAGGAGCACAGGAAAATAATTTTCTTGGGTGGTGAAAGCCAGGGTACATTTTTGGCTAGGCTTATATAGGCCCTAGGGCCAATAGCCTAGTACCCTCCTATGAACCTATAAACCTATAAGTAGTATATCCATAGAAACTTTGTAGCACCATGTCAATAGTTACATAGAGGCTGCTATGCCTGGCAGTAGTATGTCCATATAAACTTTGTAGCACCATGTCAATAGTTACAAAGAGGCTGTTATGCCTGTCAGTACTATGTCCATAGAAACTTTGTAGCACCATGTCAATAGTTACATAGAGGCTGCTGTGCCTAGCAGTAGTATGCCCAAATCAAATTAAAAAAACAAGCCTCCCAGGTGGAATCAAAGAGTAAACGGGTTATACAATAAAAGAAAAAAGTCATAGCGATATTTAGGAAGTGCAAATTCCAGAAAGGTAAAAACTCTCTCATCAAGCTGAATAGACAACTAAGAGGACAAACTAAGACCAGCAAAGCCAATTTTTGAGGTTAAGATAGCTTCCCTGGCCAAGGACAACCATAAGGCCTTCTTTAGTTATTTCCAAAACTTTAAAGGTAACATACAGTAGTGTGCCAAACTAGTTGTAAGTGGAGTCATGTTCACAGAGCCAGAAGATATAACAAATCTATTGGCTGATAAATTCAGCTTCACCTTCACTCCCTCACTCTCCTTCCAGCTGCCCTCCAGGAAATACCATCAGACATAAACTCACCACCTATCTATAGGGAGCAGGTCTTAAATGCAATCTCTAGTGACAAAAACACAGCCTCGATGCACCCAGTAATATCCTGGAATGCCTAGTGCAATCTCTAGGGACAAAAACACAGCCTCAATGCACCTAGTAATATCGTGGGATTCCTCCCAAACATTCTGAAATATGACCTGTCAGGGCCCTTGAATCACTTATCAACCATATCCTCTGAATAGGCTTTGTGCTATCAGAATTGTTGACTGCAATAGTTATCCCTCTGCACGAGGTTAGACTAACAATAGATCCTTGAAACTACAGACCCATTAGTCTGACTAGTCTGATCTACAAAGCTATGGGAAGAGTTATCATGGAAATGATAATAATAACATTAGAAACCATCAGACACTGTACCCAACCCAGTTTGGTTTTGTTAAGAGAAGGTCATGTCTACTAAACCTGGTAGACTTCTTTGAGAAGATCACTAAGGCAATGGATGAGGGTAAAATGGTGCATACTTACTACTTTGACCTTGTTAAGACATTTGATATAATACCCCACTCAGACATTGTTAATAAACTCACTGAAGTAGGCATAAACCCTTATGCAATGTGCTGTATAGTCATGTGGCTCACAGATAGGACCCAAGAAGTTAAGATTGGGGAGACCACCTCTGCTACCAGCCTGTCACCGGTGGAGTCCCTCAGGCTTCCATGCTGGGTCAACTCCTTTTTGGCATCTACTTCTTGGAAGTCAAGGTCAATGTCAATGGCCTCTGGCTGATCAAGTTTACAGATGATCATAAATTAGGAACAATCATTGAATCCCCTCAAGACACAAACATATTATAGGAATGTCTAACATAGACAAATGGTTGATGCCAAAGACACAGCTTAAAACTCAGTGCTGAGAAATACATAGCAGTACGGTAACACAAGACCTTTTATTCTAACAACTTTCTAAGTTGATAAGAGCAATATATAATATTTGACCTTATTTCTGGGGCTTTGTTCCCTCATTCTTTTTGGCTTTATTCAGATTTTTTGTGCTAAGAGTTTGAGAGGTATGCTTGTGATGTTGCAAACAGATAAACAGATGTGAAAAGGAAGAATTTGTCATGTTAATGCTATAACTGTCATGTTCCTTGCTGCATGCATCATATAACTGTGTTAGCTTTAAATACAAGTTTTTTGTTGACTTTTTTTGTTTGGCTTTTTCCATTTGTGCACTGCTCAGCAAAGTGCCAACACAGTTCTCAGCTGAAGGAAAAAAGTGAAAAAAAAACTAACTTCATTAGCCTTCAGTAGTGCAAACAAGCCTATTACCAGTACATGACTATCAGCACTCTGGATAGTACTGAGTGTTGGAATTCCCCCACTAACTTACCTTTCTCTGTGTCACAAGGTGTACGTATAGTGAGCTTAAAGAAAGCCCAGGTGATGCACAGTTCAAGTCCAATTCACAGATAGTTTTACTGAAGGGAGTCAGAATGAATATTGACACATATTTTGTTATGTAAATGCATTGTAGTTAGAAACAACTATTTCCAGCAATAATACCAATGTGTGATATGCATGAGGTGAAATATGAAACAATCTACATTGTGATAACAGAAAAGCATTACTATGGCATGTTGAAAAATGTATTACATATGATGGAATAACTCAAAATGTTTCCCAAGTAATAATAATGAAATACACACTCATTTAATTTGAAATGATGTTACTATTAATTGAGTCTGCTGTATCAAAAGTGATGTTATGTCAGCTGCTGTGTGTCCCCTTTGGCATTAGCTGGCATTAACTGTAGTCCTGATAATGTGTCACAACTATTAAAGCTATAAAAGGACAGTGCAGTGGTGCAGCGGTAGCATTGTCATCTCACAGCGAAAAGTCCTCCAGTTTGATTCTTGTCTGGAGTGCCTTCTTTGTGGAGTATGCATGTCTTCCCTGCATTTTTGTGAGTTTGCTCCGGTTTCCTCCCACATTTCAAAGGCATGCTTCTGGACCATTTTTTCCCAGGCCTCCACTGATAATTGGCTTTGTTCCAAGTTGGACTTTCCCAGTTAAATATAAATAAAATCATGTTTTGATGTGAAAAGAACAAATGTGTCATTGTAATACCCTACCTGCTTTGTTCATTGCTAAATATACCCTTTCATTGATATACATTTCTTTTCAACTGTTTTCAGATTTATTTATGCATTCATTTAATTTTTTATATTGCCTTATGCATTTGTGCACTGTTTGGCAGAGTGTAAATATGGTTCGTGGCTGAAGGAAAAAAGTAAAAAAAAATAATTTGTCTGGCCTTCTGTAGTGCAAACTAGCTTGGCACCAGTGTGTGGATGTCAGCACTCTGAATAGTACTGAGTGAAAAAACTCCTGCTATGCAGTGCCTTTCTTTGTAGTACAAGGTGCAAGTACAATGAATTTAGATAAGTAGAGCAGGTGATGCAGGGTTCAAATCCAGTGTACCAATACTTCTTACAAATGTTGTCAGAATGACATTTTTCCCAAAACTGTGATGAGGAATGTAACACTACATGCAAATGACTATCCTTACTATCTTTCTTTCAAAAATGTATTATTGCTGCTTATCATATAAGCCCAATGTAATGTGTATAAATTATGTTAAACGTGACAATGATGACATTTAATTTAAAATGAACTTCCATAAGTATGATGTAAAGAATAGTTTTATTATAATTATTATGAAACATCAAATATCATGACTTTTTTAAGACAGTATAGCATGTGAAGTATATATGGAACATAAGCCTTCACATATTACTCTGGTGATGCAACTCCAAACAGCTGAAATATATTTAAAACACAAATATAGCTTTTTACATAAAAATGCAGTCCCATGACTACTTAAAGTCACATACAGGCATCTCCAATGTATTTCATCAGTCATTCTTCAAATGTATATCTCTAATTACCATGTCAAAAAGTTAGTTCCCCTGTGGCACTTATAGTAAATAAGTTTAGCATTTTGTCTTTCTTTTTCTCATGGGTTCATTTCTCAGGTGGTACTACTCAGTCTCTGTAGTTTAAGTCCCAAGATTCCAATATGTCACTGCCATTTTTAAACCAACAACAACGATTATAGCAAACACCATACAGCACGTCATTGTTTAACACTGAGACATGTGTCAGTAGTTTGAGCAGCATATGTGGCCAAATCTCACTGCCATATTTCACACCATTCCTGATTTTGATGTAATCACTGCCAATTTGTCTGGCAAGAAATTTTTTGGCTTACAGTTTTGCAAATGCAGCTGGCAAGGCTGTGTGTCCTTGCACATTGGCTGCTACATGCAAGATCTGAATTGGGCACTAGTTCGGACCCATAGTTCTAAGCTTGACTTCTGCAGAAATGTCTGGTGAAGGAGAGGGTGTTGCTCCATTTAGAGCAGAAAAGGGGGTTTTGAGAACTCAAAGATTTTTGTGACACTCTTAGCAAAGCACTACAGCTGTAGGTTGCTGCAGGGGGAGTATAACAGGTCCCAGTATAAGGCTGAGGCTTGGACCAGCTTGGCCAGGGCTATCTCTAGTGCAAATGGCATCCCATGCACTGGAGAGCAACATCATCACCACTATGGTGATATGAAATGGCACAATGATGGCCGGCTTAGCTGAGGGGAGGATGAGTTTAAAACTGCAAACCCCCCTCATTTGTGTAATTATACTGACCCATCAACAGTCAGTGATACACCTTGGATTAGACTCCCAAGACTGGTATTCCTCATGCTTTCATGTCTCTTCTTTTCTTTTTCTCACCTGTACAGCTGTACAGACAGCTGTGAGCAGTAAGGTGCATCAGGAGAGACTAGCTCACCTGAGAGGCACAGGTAAGTGTGCATCAGGTCTGACTGTGAGCCAAATAACTCATTCTATCAGTAAGTAGCATCTTGATCAGGCATACCTTAAACTTTATATCAAGCATGCATACCTTCCCCTACAGCTCTTTGTACTTGCATTAGTCAAGGATTACACCAGTATAATATTGTGTGTGGGTTCAATACTCAGGAGCAGAAAGTAGAAATTATTATAATATATTTTATTTCTAAAATGTTAACTGCAATGTTGACTGACATTAATTCAGTTTTTATTAAATTGGAAAGCTTATGTCCTGTATGGCGTATTCAAATAAATGTTCTATTTCTTATACTATAGTGGTGCGATTGCCTTATCTTATGACACAGCAATGCCATCATATCTGGATGTGGCAAAGGTGTACTTATTTCATTATCATATTTATTTATGTATTCAAATAACAAAACAATGTGACATGCCATGGATCTAATTCTCCTTCATTTTGTCTGCCCCCTCTCTATTTTGTTCTCTCTTTTTTAATTAATTGTTTTT
The DNA here is from genome assembly GCF_019279795.1 of Protopterus annectens. Classification (NCBI taxonomy): domain Eukaryota; kingdom Metazoa; phylum Chordata; order Ceratodontiformes; family Protopteridae; genus Protopterus; species Protopterus annectens. The sequence goes on along the minus strand of NC_056743.1, from coordinate 1,864,325,293 downwards.
CCGTATATGTCTTAAAATTCTTCTGTTTTCATATATTGCTGCTGAAAACAAATGACCATCAACACAGGGAGGTTGACTGCTGCAGCTCGGGCTGTCATACCTCCATAGGTGGCAGCATAGACATTCAGTGCACTGGGGTCACAGCTTGTCTGCACTGCTTTCCACAACCCATGTTCTACCTGATCCATCTGCATCAGGTAGCTCTGCCACAACTGTGGGTGCTGTGATGTCCTCCAGGAGCAGTACTAGTGGAGGTGGTGATGCTGTTACTTGGCAGGAACTGACAGGGTTGCTGAAAGACATAATGGAGAGGGGCCTCACCTCCCAAATCAGCAGGGTGGAAGAGGTCCTGCACTGTATGCCAAGATGATGCCACATCTGACACTGATCCAGAAAACTGACACAGGAGACAGCAATGATAGTTCTGACAATCAGAACTAGATTCTCAATGTTCTCATGCTGGACATGGATGTGCATCCGATGTCTCTTACCTATTCTCAGTCATGGTGTTTCCCAACGTTTTGTGTCTATCACCATCTCTCTCTGTCTCTTATGTCCTGTATGTCTGCACCTGCTACCTAACCTAGCCTACCTATCTGACCCTCACATGCCTAAGTCCCTTCTCCAGCATTCCTCTCTCTTAAATAAAAAAAAAATGTCCAGCTGTCACCCCCAAAAATTATGCCTCATACATACTTCTCCATTTTACTTTTGTGTCTTCTTGATACACTTGATTTGGTGCAGTTGGCTATATAACATCATTCTGTTGTTTTCACCCATACCTGGTGTGGTGGCTGTCTAAATTTAACAACTTATGAGTACATTTCAACATTTATGTCATGAAGGTGGCTAGCCATACCACCACAATTCTACAAATTCCTGTATTATTTCACCTTTACCATCCCCTGTGCTTGCCCCCCCCCCCCCATTTTCATCACTGTCCTATTAACTCCTTTTTCACATATTTAATCTGGTCAAGAATACAATCACACACAGCACACAAGACCAGAAATGGCCTATAAGAAAGTCTTCATGTTTTGTCCTCAGCATTTGAGTGGAGTTTGTGTCAAGTGACAGTGAATGGCATTTTTCATCCTATGGCAGAAACTGGTTAGCTTTTGCCATTGTCCATAGTAGGCCAGTTATCTTCATGCAAAGGCACTTAACTTTGTTGCAGTATAGGAATACAGAGTAAAGGCACTACTTTGCAAAATTTACTGTAACAATCTGCTGGATTTAATGAACTAAACATTTCTGTGTGCTATGCTGAGATAATTCAACTGACTTCTAAGTGCTGCTTTTGCTTTTTGTGAAGGGTTCAGTTCCAGATGTATGCCAAATTATTGTTTACTGCCATTTTATAATCCTATCATCTGTTTAATTACAAATGTCTGTATTTATCTCCAGTTGCAATATTTCATGAACATTGCATTTGAATAGTGCAACATTAAAGCACTGGCAATACATCTATCTCCAACAGGAAGACTTATAAAACTACCCTTATCCTGCTTATGGTGGTCCTGTAAAGCAAACTCTTGGTATATGTCTGTTTATCTCTCTCTATCTTTGCTTCTTTGTCTCATCCCTTTTTAATGTTGCACATTTGCTAGGATGATTGATGGATGATGAATGCAAGTTCATCATATGGGATTTTAATATGTCATTACTGTGATGAAGCCTACTGCCTGTATATTCCCTTGTTTCAGTAGATTATGGCTGTTCCTTTGATTATGTGATTTTTTAAACATGTGAAGTAGAAGATCCTTTGTGGTGTGCTGAGATAATCATCACATCTATAGACAGATTTTTGCATAATGTCTAGGGTTTTAATTCAGAACTAGGTCAAACATGTAGTGACTGCTTTTATAACACTCTTTAAATGCAGCTGTTGCCTACATATTGTATTGAAGCACCTTCATCCTGCTTCTGTCATAATCTACTTGCTCCCTGCCTCCACCCATCTATCTATAACTTCACCCCCACCAGGGGCAACAATATCCTAGATCTGGTCATTACCAGCATGAGTCACTGGTGTTCCACACCTGAAGTCAATGCCTCATTGGTCCTATCTGACCATAAGCTAATTACCTTAGATAGCCACATCCTGCCCCCACCCCCCATTAACAAAACCATGATAAAAAATGTCTCCAAAGCCGACTTCATGCTTCTTAAGACAGAAGTGGTGAACTTCATGACACCCATGCAGATGGACAATGCAGTTACGACTACTGAATCCTTCACAATAGCACTTTATAAGCACTTACACAAGTGCATGGATCGTGCTATCCCAAACAGAACCAAGATGCTATCCTCCAAAAAAAGGAAGCCAATCTGATGGTCCCCTGCCATAAACAAACTGTACAACAGAAGGAAGAAACTGCTGCAAAAGAGAGTAAAATCCCATGAAAGGAGGAGCTCCCTGGTCAGCCTCAGTAAGAAGCTGCGATCCCTGATAAAATCCTTCAAAGCTAGTTATGAAAATCGCCACTGATTCTAAAGACAGCCACAAAGCATTCTATAGTTATGTCAAGAATCTCAATGGCAACACTCAGATCTGCTCTGAGTTACAGCACAATGGCACTAAATATACAGACCAAACTGATATTGCCAACATCCTGGCAGATAGGTTCAGTGCTAACTTTACCCCTCTCTCAACCCTTAAAGAGCCCATCTCTATACCAGAAGAATGCAAAGTTCCTGTAATCACGGCTGCACAAGTAAAAACCACACTCTTCAAAGCCAAGAACACAGCATCCATGGCACCAGACAACATTCCAGGCTGCGTTCTACACAAAGTACAGAATGAACTGGCATCTCACCTAAGTTCCATGTTCAATCATAGCCTCACCTCAGGCTTTGTGCCTGCTGTATGGCACACAGCGATGGTTATCCCACTCCACAAGAAGGGAGCCACCATGGACCCCAGAACTACCACCCCATTAACCTGACAAGCCTGGTCTGCTAGGCCATGGAACATATTATCATGGAACTTATAAACAAAGACATTGGTAATCTCCAAACTCTGGACCCCACCCAGTTCAAGTTTCTAAAGGCAGATCATGTCTCCTAAACCTGATAGACTTCTTTGAAGCAGTCACCAAAGCCTTAGACAGGGGTAAGGTGGCTCATATAGCCTATCTAGAGCTTGCCAAAGCTTTCTACACCATCCATCTGGAATTACAGATAAACTCACTAAACTAGGAATAAATCCCTCTGTCACAAGATGGGTTGCCAACTGGCTCACTGACAGAACCCACACTGCGAAAGTAGCAGACTCCAAATCTGACTTCAGACCAGTGACAAGTAGAGTACCACAGGGTTCAGCCCTGGGTCCTCTCCTGTTTGGTATCTACTTCTCTGAAGTTCAGGCTAACACAGAAGGTCTTTGGCTAATGAAGTTTGCAGATGACTGCAAACTAGGAGCCATAATCGAAACTCCTAACGATGTGGACATCTTACAAAAGGGCCTCACTGAGACAGATGCCTGGTGTCAAAGCCATGGCTCAATGCCAAAAAGTGCATTGTCATCCCCTTTGGTAAAAACTCTGTACCCATGAACTACAACATAGGCAGTAATATACTTAACACCAAAAGTGTGATAAGAGACCTTGGGACACAGGTGGACAGTAGTCTCTCCTATGATAATCACATCACCACAGTAGTCAGGAAATCCTTCTACGTGACACACCTCATCACAAAAGGTTTCTCATCCAGAAAAAAAGAGGTCATTGTCCCCCTCTACTCATCACTCATTAGACCCATTATATAGTACAATGCCGCTTTTGGTATGTACCTCACAAGGCATCAACAACAACTGGAAAGGCCGCAGAAATACCTCACAAAGAGGGTTATCAGCCTCAAACAGATGCCCTATGCAGACCGTGTCAAAAAATTCCAGCTTTACTCCATCGCATATCACCTACTCAGAGGTGATCTCTGCCTAACATACAAAGCTATGTCAAACCCAGAGCTGTTGGACATGCTCCACTTATAAAAGTCCCAATAACTCAGAGCTATACCTTGTCACCACAATAAACAGAACATAATGGAGGGATAGATTCCTGTCCCAGAGACCTCCCATACTCTGGAATAAACTACCTATCTATATCAAAAGAAGCTCCTCATTAGTACACTTCAAGAAAAATCTTGATGATTGGATGGGAAATAGGAAATTCACCCCGGGGATCACTTCTGTGGCTCTGCTCGACAGTGGCACAGGAAAATAATGTTCTTGGGTGGCAAAAGCCAGGGTACCTTTTTGGCTGGGCTGGTATAGGCCCTAGGGCTGATAGCCTAGTACCTACCTATGAAACTATGAATGTCTTCAGCATATGCTTGATGTGTGGCATGGAGCAACAGTACTAACTGACAGTACATGGCAGTTCACATCCATGGCATGGAACAACAGTACTAACTGATGGTAAATGGCAGTTCACATCCATGGCATGGAACAACAGTACTAACTGATGGTAAATGGCAGTTCACATCCATGGCATGGAACAACAGTACTAACTGACAGTAAATGGCAGTTCACATCCATGGCATGGAACAACAGTACTAACTGATGGTAAATGGCAGTTCACATCCATGGCATGGAACAACAGTACTAACTGACAGTAAATGGCAGTTCACATCCATGGCATGGAACAACAGTACTAACTGACAGTAAATGGCAGTTCACATCCATGGCATGGAACAACAGTACTAACTGACGGTAAAAGGCAATTCACTTCCACAGCATGGAACAACAACACTAAATGATGCTAAATGGCAATTCACATCCATGGCATGGAACAACAGTACTAACTGACAGTAAATGGCAGTTCATATCCATGGCATTTAACAACAGTACTAACTGACAGTAAATGGCAGTTCACATCCATGGCATGGAACAACAGTACTAACTGATGGTAAATGGCAGTTCACATCCATGGCATGGAACAACAGTACTAACTGACAGTAAATGGCAGTTCACATCCATGGCATGGAACAACAGTACTAACTGACAGTAAATGGCAGTTCACATCCATGGCATGGAACAACAGTACTAACTGATGGTAAATGGCAGTTCATATCCATGGCATGGAGTAACAGTACTAACTGATGGTAAATGGCAGTTCACATCCATGGCATGGAACAACAGTACTAACTGACAGTAAATGGCAGTTCATATCCATGGCATGGAACAACAGCTCTAACTGACAGTAAATGGCAGTTCACATCCATGGCATGGAGCAACAGTACAAACTGATGGTAAATGGCAGTTCACATCCATGGCATGGAGCAACAGTACTGACAGTAAATGGCAGTTCACATCCATGGCATGGAACAACAGTACTAACTGATGGTAAATGGCAGTTCACATCCATGGCATGGAACAACAGTACTAACTGATGGTAAATGGCAGTTCACATCCATGGCATGGAACAACAGTACTAACTGATGGTAAATGGCAGTTCACATCCATGGCATGGAACAACAGTACTAACTGATGGTAAATGGCAGTTCACATCCATGGCATGGAACAACAGTACTAACTGATGGTAAATGGCAGTTCACATCCATGGCATGGAACAACAGTACTAACTGATGGTAAATGGCAGTTCACATCCATGGCATGGAACAACAGTACTAACTGACAGTAAATGGCAGTTCACATCCATGGCATGGAACAACAGTACTAACTGATGGTAAATGGCAGTTCACATCCATGGCATGGAACAACAGTACTAACTGATGGTAAATGGCAGTTCACATCCATGGCATGGAACAACAGTACTAACTGATGGTAAATGGCAGTTCACATCCATGGCATGGAACAACAGTACTAACTGATGGTAAATGGCAGTTCACATCCATGGCATGGAACAACAGTACTAACTGATGGTAAATGGCAGTTCACATCCATGGCATGGAACAACAGTACTAACTGATGGTAAATGGCAGTTCACATCCATGGCATGGAACAACAGTACTAACTGACAGTAAATGGCAGTTCACATCCATGGCATGGAACAACAGTACTAACTGATGGTAAATGGCAGTTCACATCCATGGCATGGAACAACAGTACTAACTGATGGTAAATGGCAGTTCACATCCATGGCATGGAACAACAGTACTAACTGATGGTAAATGGCAGTTCACATCCATGGCATGGAACAACAGTACTAACTGATGGTAAATGGCAGTTCACATCCATGGCATGGAACAACAGTACTAACTGATGGTAAATGGCAGTTCACATCCATGGCATGGAACAACAGTACTAACTGATGGTAAATGGCAGTTCACATCCATGGCATGGAGCAACAGTACTGACAGTAAATGGCAGTTCACATCCATGGCATGGAGCAACAGTACTAACTGATGGTAAATGGCAGTTCACATCCATGGCATGGAACAACAGTACTAACTGATGGTAAATGGCAGTTCACATCCATGGCATGGAACAACAGTACTAACTGATGGTAAATGGCAGTTCACATCCATGGCATGGAACAACAGTACTAACTGATGGTAAATGGCAGTTCACATCCATGGCATGGAACAACAGTACTAACTGATGGTAAATGGCAGTTCACATCCATGGCATGGAACAACAGTACTAACTGATGGTAAATGGCAGTTCACATCCATGGCATGGAACAACAGTACTAACTGATGGTAAATGGCAGTTCACATCCATGGCATGGAACAACAGTACTAACTGATGGTAAATGGCAGTTCACATCCATGGCATGGAACAACAGTACTAACTGATGGTAAATGGCAGTTCACATCCATGGCATGGAACAACAGTACTAACTGATGGTAAATGGCAGTTCACATCCATGGCATGGAACAACAGTACTAACTGATGGTAAATGGCAGTTCACATCCATGGCATGGAACAACAGTACTAACTGATGGTAAATGGCAGTTCACATCCATGGCATGGAACAACAGTACTAACTGATGGTAAATGGCAGTTCACATCCATGGCATGGAACAACAGTACTAACTGATGGTAAATGGCAGTTCACATCCATGGCATGGAACAACAGTACTAACTGATGGTAAATGGCAGTTCACATCCATGGCATGGAACAACAGTACTAACTGATGGTAAATGGCAGTTCACATCCATGGCATGGAACAACAGTACTAACTGATGGTAAATGGCAGTTCACATCCATGGCATGGAACAACAGTACTAACTGATGGTAAATGGCAGTTCACATCCATGGCATGGAACAACAGTACTAACTGATGGTAAATGGCAGTTCACATCCATGGCATGGAACAACAGTACTAACTGATGGTAAATGGCAGTTCACATCCATGGCATGGAACAACAGTACTAACTGATGGTAAATGGCAGTTCACATCCATGGCATGGAACAACAGTACTAACTGATGGTAAATGGCAGTTCACATCCATGGCATGGAACAACAGTACTAACTGATGGTAAATGGCAGTTCACATCCATGGCATGGAACAACAGTACTAACTGATGGTAAATGGCAGTTCACATCCATGGCATGGAACAACAGTACTAACTGATGGTAAATGGCAGTTCACATCCATGGCATGGAACAACAGTACTAACTGATGGTAAATGGCAGTTCACATCCATGGCATGGAACAACAGTACTAACTGATGGTAAATGGCAGTTCACATCCATGGCATGGAACAACAGTACTAACTGATGGTAAATGGCAGTTCACATCCATGGCATGGAACAACAGTACTAACTGATGGTAAATGGCAGTTCACATCCATGGCATGGAACAACAGTACTAACTGATGGTAAATGGCAGTTCACATCCATGGCATGGAACAACAGTACTAACTGATGGTAAATGGCAGTTCACATCCATGGCATGGAACAACAGTACTAACTGATGGTAAATGGCAGTTCACATCCATGGCATGGAACAACAGTACTAACTGATGGTAAATGGCAGTTCACATCCATGGCATGGAACAACAGTACTAACTGACAGTAAATGGCAGTTCACATCCATGGCATGGAACAACAGTACTAACTGATGGTAAATGGCAGTTCACATCCATGGCATGGAACAACAGTACTAACTGATGGTAAATGGCAGTTCACATCCATGGCATGGAACAACAGTACTAACTGATGGTAAATGGCAGTTCACATCCATGGCATGGAACAACAGTACTAACTGATGGTAAATGGCAGTTCACATCCATGGCATGGAACAACAGTACTAACTGATGGTAAATGGCAGTTCACATCCATGGCATGGAACAACAGTACTAACTGATGGTAAATGGCAGTTCACATCCATGGCATGGAGCAACAGTACTGATGGTAAATGGCAGTTCACATCCATGGCATGGAACAACAGTACTAACTGATGGTAAATGGCAGTTCACATCCATGGCATGGAACAACAGTACTAACTGATGGTAAATGGCAGTTCACATCCATGGCATGGAACAACAGTACTAACTGACAGTAAATGGCAGTTCACATCCATGGCATGGAACAACAGTACTAACTGATGGTAAATGGCAGTTCACATCCATGGCATGGAACAACAGTACTAACTGATGGTAAATGGCAGTTCACATCCATGGCATGGAACAACAGTACTAACTGATGGTAAATGGCAGTTCACATCCATGGCATGGAACAACAGTACTAACTGATGGTAAATGGCAGTTCACATCCATGGCATGGAACAACAGTACTAACTGATGGTAAATGGCAGTTCACATCCATGGCATGGAACAACAGTACTAACTGATGGTAAATGGCAGTTCACATCCATGGCATGGAACAACAGTACTAACTGATGGTAAATGGCAGTTCACATCCATGGCATGGAACAACAGTACTAACTGATGGTAAATGGCAGTTCACATCCATGGCATGGAACAACAGTACTAACTGATGGTAAATGGCAGTTCACATCCATGGCATGGAACAACAGTACTAACTGATGGTAAATGGCAGTTCACATCCATGGCATGGAACAACAGTACTAACTGATGGTAAATGGCAGTTCACATCCATGGCATGGAACAACAGTACTAACTGATGGTAAATGGCAGTTCACATCCATGGCATGGAACAACAGTACTAACTGACAGTAAATGGCAGTTCACATCCATGGCATGGAACAACAGTACTAACTGATGGTAAATGGCAGTTCACATCCATGGCATGGAACAACAGTACTAACTGATGGTAAATGGCAGTTCACATCCATGGCATGGAACAACAGTACTAACTGATGGTAAATGGCAGTTCACATCCATGGCATGGAACAACAGTACTAACTGATGGTAAATGGCAGTTCACATCCATGGCATGGAACAACAGTACTAACTGATGGTAAATGGCAGTTCACATCCATGGCATGGAACAACAGTACTAACTGATGGTAAATGGCAGTTCACATCCATGGCATGGAACAACAGTACTAACTGATGGTAAATGGCAGTTCACATCCATGGCATGGAACAACAGTACTAACTGACAGTAAATGGCAGTTCACATCCATGGCATGGAACAACAGTACTAACTGATGGTAAATGGCAGTTCACATCCATGGCATGGAACAACAGTACTAACTGATGGTAAATGGCAGTTCACATCCATGGCATGGAACAACAGTACTAACTGATGGTAAATGGCAGTTCACATCCATGGCATGGAACAACAGTACTAACTGATGGTAAATGGCAGTTCACATCCATGGCATGGAACAACAGTACTAACTGACAGTAAATGGCAGTTCACATCCATGGCATGGAACAACAGTACTAACTGATGGTAAATGGCAGTTCACATCCATGGCATGGAACAACAGTACTAACTGATGGTAAATGGCAGTTCACATCCATGGCATGGAACAACAGTACTAACTGATGGTAAATGGCAGTTCACATCCATGGCATGGAACAACAGTACTAACTGACAGTAAATGGCAGTTCACATCCATGGCATGGAACAACAGTACTAACTGATGGTAAATGGCAGTTCACATCCATGGCATGGAACAACAGTACTAACTGACAGTAAATGGCAGTTCACATCCATGGCATGGAACAACAGTACTAACTGATGGTAAATGGCAGTTCACATCCATGGCATGGAACAACAGTACTAACTGATGGTAAATGGCAGTTCACATCCATGGCATGGAACAACAGTACTAACTGACAGTAAATGGCAGTTCACATCCATGGCATGGAACAACAGTACTAACTGATGGTAAATGGCAGTTCACATCCATGGCATGGAACAACAGTACTAACTGACAGTAAATGGCAGTTCACATCCATGGCATGGAACAACAGTACTAACTGATGGTAAATGGCAGTTCACATCCATGGCATGGAACAACAGTACTAACTGATGGTAAATGGCAGTTCACATCCATGGCATGGAACAACAGTACTAACTGATGGTAAATGGCAGTTCACATCCATGGCATGGAACAACAGTACTAACTGATGGTAAATGGCAGTTCACATCCATGGCATGGAACAACAGTACTAACTGATGGTAAATGGCAGTTCACATCCATGGCATGGAACAACAGTACTAACTGATGGTAAATGGCAGTTCACATCCATGGCATGGAACAACAGTACTAACTGATGATAAATGGCAATTCACATCCACGGCATGGAACAACAACACTAAATGATGATAAATGGCAATTCACATCCATGGCATGGAACAACAGCACTAACTGACAGTAAATGGCAGTTCACATCCATGGCATGGAACAACAGTACTAACTGATGGTAAATGGCAGTTCACATCCATGGCATGGAACAACAGTACTAACTGACAATAAATGGCAGTTCACATCCATGGCATGGAACAACAGTACTAACTGATGGTAAATGGCAGTTCACATCCATGGCATGGAACAACTGTACTAACTGATGGTAAATGTCAGTTCACATCCATGGCATGGAACAACAGTACTAACTGATGGTAAATGGCAGTTCACATCCATGGCATGGAACAACAGTACTAACTGACAGTAAATGTCAGTTCACATCCATGGCATGGAACAACAGTACTAACTGTAAGTAAATGGCAGTTCACATCCATGGCATGGAACAACAGTACTAACTGATGGTAAATGGCAGTTCACATCCATGGCATGGAACAACAGTACTAACTGATGGTAAATGGCAGTTCACATCCATGGCATGGAACAACAGTACTAACTGATGGTAAATGGCAGTTCACATCCATGGCATGGAACAACAGTACTAACTGATGGTAAATGGCAGTTCACATCAATGGCATGGAACAACAGTACTAACTGACAGGAAATGTCAGTTCACATCCATGGCATGGAACAACTGTACTAACTGGTGGTAAATGTCAGTTCACATCCATGGCATGGAACAACAGTACTACCTGATGGTAAATGGAAGTTCACATCCATGGCATGGAGCAACAGCACTAACTGACGGTAAATGGCAGTTCACATCCATGGCATGGAACAACAGTACTAACTGATGGTAAATGGCAGTTCACATCCATGGCATGGAACAACAGTACTAACTGATGGTAAATGGCAGTTCACATCCATGGCATGGAACAACAGTACTAACTGACAGTAAATGGCAGTTCACATCCATGCATGGAGCAACTGTACTAACTGATGGTAAATGGCAGTTCACATCCATGGCATTGAAAAACAGTACTAACTGTTAGTAAATGTAACTTTAACTGTAACTTTAACTGTGGATTTTTGTATATTAACTATAACCCGATATTATTTCACATCCCCTTTTTGTTACTTATTTTTATCTCAGTTATACCTCTATTTGTACACATTTGTGGGTATCTAAACTGTGAAAAATTATACGCTATGTACAGCTGTTTTTTGTAATCTTCCTTCACTTAGATCTTTACTTTAAGACATCTTTTCTTTGTTTTATGTGAAGCTTTTCTCCCTGGGCCTCTACTGAAAATGGACATTCCGTCCAGTCAGACTTTGCCGGTAATCAAATGTAAAAATAAATAAATAAATAAATAAATAAAATAAAATGGCAGTTCACATCCGTGCCATGGAGCAACAGCACTGACAGTAAATGGCAGTTCACATCCAAAGGTAAAATCTTGTCAGTTTTTGTTCTAGACTGCATTAGAACAGTTGGCTTTGCAAAAATATCCATACATTCATTGCACTATGGAAACATAAATAAAAAGTATTAAAATGTGATACAGTTAGTCTTCCATATCTATTTAACTGCTGGATGTCATGTAAATCCTAAGGGATGTTGCATTTGATATAACTGTGCTATAGGATGCTGCCTACCTCCTGGCTTTATTCAACCTGTTGTCATTGTCTCTTAAAATGTATGATTTAACTTATTAAAGTATGAGTTCCTATGTGATGAGCTGAGATAATTATCACCTCTGTAATTTTTTGTAATATGGCTAAAGGTTCAAATCCAGAAGTATGTCATAAATTATGTAATTCTTTTTCCATATTAATAACATGTGAGTAACCGTGTGCTTCATACATGATGTCTTCATCATGCTTTCACTCTCCTACCCCCTCTTCATCCAGATGTATGTGAATTTGTTGCTTATTGTCATTTTATGTTCCCATCACACATTTAATTACAAACGTCTGTATTATATCCATTTATACCATTTCTTTAACACAGCATTTGAACAGTGCAGCAAGAAAGCATTTGCAAAAACATTTTATCCCCAACAGGAAGCCTTATTAAGCCACCCTTATCTCACTAATGTCTTAATTATTTTTCTACTCTGTTACTACTTCTTTATCTCTATAATGATCACTGCATGGCACAGAGCATGACAGATTCAGAATGAAGAAACACATAAGACTAACACACGATAAAGATGTTCATAAATGTCCAACAAAACACACACCTATGTCTCTCTCCATCTCTGTCTCTGTCATCACCCTCCAGTCTCATCACTTTATACTGTAGTATATTTAGTAGGCCGATGGATGTGACATTCATGTTATGTGATTTTACTACTGTCATTACTGTGATGAAGCCTAATGATTGTACATCCTAAGACATACTGTCCTACACACATAGTTAGAATGGTTTACCTTTACAATGTTGAGGTGCACATCTGTGACAGTCAGACTTGCAAAAGGCTGTTTTCAAAAGTTTGTATTAGTGAACTAAAACATGCTGAACTCACAAAAGAGCGAATGCCAGTGTGCATTCACTCATGTGGATTCAGCATTCTGAGTAGAGATCACACTGCAGTGGGGATTGGGACATGTACCCCTTCCCTCACTGTAATGCGATCTCAGAGTTAGCATATATAATTAGCAGGGGGTGTGAGAGGTGCAGGGGGGCTTGCCCCCCTGCATTTTGATCATCAGATACATCCAGAAGTGAAAGGTGTTTCCCACAAAGTCGACATTCCCTGAGTGTTGACATTCTTTGCGGAGCAGGCTCACTCTTCCGAGGATTCTATGGTGCAGTTTTTGACATTCTGAGTCGGGTAAATGAACAGTCGCACAAGTGTGTTGCAACATTTTAAAGGTAAACCATCTGGATATGTGCTTTGTCATAATAATTATAAGAAAAATATTGAGCACATCATAGGTATGCAACTGCATTTCACATTACATAGCCTCATTGTCATGTTTAACAAATGTCACATGCATTATATTGGGGTGATATGTAAAGCATTAACAATATATGGTAGATAGAAAAGTTTAGGTATGCAAGCATTACTGATACATTTGTTGTAATAAATATATTTATGACACTCATTTGTATTTAGTTTTATACTCCCAATCACAATGCTGGGATAAATGACATTCCAACACCCTTTAGATTAAAACTCTGAATCAACTGTCTTTTTATTTAAAGTCAATGTATTTATACCTTGCATCACATAGACAGGTATGTGATAGGTGGACTTTGACCACTCAGTACTGTCCAGAATGCTGAGATGTTCACTGACACTAAGCCTGTCATCTCTACAGAAGGCAGACAAAATAACATTTTTACTTTTTGTTCTTTGAGCAGTGGAACAGATCTGCTCACTGGTGAGCAGCACACAAATGGAGATGCAATAATAAGGCCAAAAAAATTATTTGACAGAAAGATAAACACAATCAAAGGATATATCTCCAAAGGACCAGAGCAAGCACTGTCATGACAAATGTGTAAATCATGACACTTAAAACATTAACATAATATTCATAACACAGATATGTTCTGGATTTCATCACAAACAGACCTGTTTGTCTATAATCCTTATTGCACAAAGGTAGCCAGGGAGCAGCATTAACTACTGCTAATTTCTTTTCTAAGATTAATACCTCCAAGTAGAATTACACATGTGCTAACACTTTGTCATCATCCACAAAAATGAACTTTTCAGCTATTTGCTTTAGGAAGAGGTTTTGAACAAATATAACTATTGTTATTGGGTTGCATTACTTCTGCATGTGTTGTCCTCAAGATAACTGTTTTTTAAATGTGATTTGACTGAACACTTCATTCTGTAAAGCTATGTCTGCACTGTAACACTTACACTTGGAAATAATATGTGACCATATGGAACGTTTTCACACATACGTCATCAGTGTTTAACACTAGTGCACTGGCAGATTTATGATTTATTTTTATTGACATTGCACATTGTCCATGCATGAGCAAATCTCATTGGTAATGACAGTACCAATGATCACTGCTGACATGCCATGACCCTGACCTGATGAGCCATGAATGCTTCATTGTCCATCTTGTGTTTCAGAAGTATGTGTCTCTCATCTACACAGCATCATATAAAACAGGTACATGTCACTCTCTGTTCTACAATGTACATCACTGATAGCATAGCTGATGTAGGTAAGCAGTATGTAATTAGTTTTGACCAGCATCTTGCACTTCCTCCTCCCTATCAATACGTGTCTTTTCATAAAAACACCTGCAGTACAGTATCTTCTCTGCCACAGAATGATCAGCTAATTTTACCTACAGTGCACTCTCATGCCATCAAAGCCAGACTTCTCCTGTGGCACTTGCAATTAATACAGTGTCCTCTCAATTGTATAACTATATGGGTAAGTAGCACAAACCTCACTGCAGTAAATTTGCATGGCTCTGATGGAGGGACTACAGAATCATATAAGCATGACATCAACCACCGCTTCAACTCTGGAGAAGCATATTAAGCTGGGAGAGGAATCCTTCATCTCCCATTTACAACAACAACTTCCCTTTTACACATTGATGAGGTCATCCTCTCTAAAGTACACTGTCACCATACAAAAATCAGATTTCTCTTGTGGTACTTGCATGTGTTATTGTATCTTCAAGATTGTGTAACTAGATAGGAAGGTAGCTTAAATCCCATAGCAGTGAACTTGTGTGTGCCTGATGGAGAAGACTATAAAGTCAGGTCAGCATCACCTTAACCCTTACTGTACTCAATCAACTTCAACTTTTGAGGAAAAAATTTAAACTGGGAAGGGACTGCCCCATTCCATTATCCCTCTCTTCATAACAGAATCTTCTCTGCGATATGTTGATGAGGTCAATCTCTGTAAAGAAAACTCTCACACAACAAAAATCAGTCTTTTCATGAGGCAGTTCTGTTGTTACTTCATCCTCTAGATAGTTATGGGGCTTAAAACTTACAGGTGTCAACATGTGGGTGGGTGGGGTTGTAATAGCAGGTAAGGAAGATGTAAACAACAGCTGTGCTCTTTCTACTTCCACTCAGGCAAAACATTTAAAAGAGAAGAAGAAGAATACCCATACTCTTCTCCCTCTTTCAACAAACACATCCTCTCTGCAACACACTGATTAGATCATTCTTTCAAAAGTGCACTCTCACTGTACTAAAATCAGACTTCTCCTGTGACATGTGCATATAATACAATGGTGTATAGATTGTGTGAGTAGATAGCTAGAAGGTTTAAATACAGCAGTGATGACCTTGTAGGTGTGTGAGAATGCAAATGGATTCAGGAGTGACTCACACACATTTGTACACCTAATGTTTACAACATAGATAGCTACAGAACCCATTTTAACACATCCATCTACTTTGCGCTACACTGCTGATGTCATCCCTTCAAAGATGCTTTATGGCTCATTTGTTGTCAGACATCTTCTGTGGTGAGGGCATTTAACACAATGGTGTGTAGATTGTGTGACTAAATAGGTAAGAGGTTTGAATACAGCAGTACAGATCTTGTACGAGTGTGTATGGTAATATAAATGGGCTTAGAAGTGACTTCCACACATTTATACTGCCAGCATTTACAAACTTAGAAGGCTGTAGTATTATTTTAGTGTACAAATTGCCTTTGCAAGACACAGCTGATGCAATTCCTTCAAAGATAGAGTACAGCTCATTTGTAGATAGAATCCACCAGTAGTATGTGTGCTTAATACAGTGATGTGTAGATTGTGTGAGTAAATAGATAGGAGGTTTGACTACAGCAGTGACTGTCTTCTGTTACTGTATGTTTCGCTCTCTCATAGTGTGTGCAAAAGGCTTCAATTACATATATGAAGTGTAACTTATACACAGTTATTGGGTTCTTCTTCCATGTTTTAGCAGAAACACCAAACTACTAAATGATGGTGATGTTATCCATTCAGCCGTGCACAGTCACAGTTGTAAATTATGTCATCCATTCAAATGTGTACTGTCATGTTGCAAATGATGTCACCCATTCAAACATGCACCACCCCAATTGTAAAAGATGTCATCCATTCAAACGTGCACTGCCACAGTTGTAAATGATGTCATCCATTCAAATGTGTACTGCTATGGTTGTAAATGATGTTATCCATTCAAATAGGCAAGAGTGCCTTAGGTATAGGAATTACTTATGGCACAGTCCGTGGCTACATTTTTAAGGCCATACACTTCTAGCTAGGGGATCCATACCCATTACAATATGAAAGTGCTGTCATCACTTCAAGGGTGTTCTTTATGACACAGCTGCCATATGTATGGCTGTAGCATCATTAGTTGAGATCCAGCTCCCTAATATCTGCGCTAACATGAGATTGTGTCTGACAAGATGCAAATGTAGACTATGCCATTGCTCTATTTAATGCAATATTTGCTTTTAAAAGCCAGTATTGCATTTGCCGTCAAACATGAGCTCTGTAGTGTTTCCTCTGTGGTCTACACTGTAGCATCTGGTCCATAAGTTGTAGGATTGCAGCAATCAGTTTGCTACAATTTAGAAGTATTTTTTTTAACTAAAACCTGAGCACTGTAGTGCTCCATGCAGGCAGAGAATAAACTGGAGCAACTGCTACATTTGTAACAAACAATTTGCTACAGTGTAAAAATATATTTTTTTAACTAAAGCATGAGCATTGCAGCACTCTGTGCAGGCATGGTATAAACTGTAGCAACTGTTTGCTACATTTGTAGCAAACAGTTAGCTACAGTTTCAAAGAATACATTTTGGGGGACAAGGTACAGAAATGGGATCTGAATGGCTGGGGCAGGGGGGCATGTAATGCATCTGGCTGCGTCTATATTATATTATCGTACGATGAAAATAGCGAGCGCTATTTCATTGTACCAATAATATCTAAACAACTAAATATCGAATAAATGGAACAGCGAATTTGTTTCCCCAAGGAAAAAATTCGCTGCTCTGTAAAAAAAAAAAAAAACTTAAACACAAATTTAAGTGGGGGGTGGGGGCTGTGCCCCCCACACCCCCCTACTTAAATATACCAACTCCGAGATCACACCATCATGGAGGAAATGGCAAAGTCCCAAAGACGGCCCACCACATTTTTTCCCTGGGCAAAAATTCGATGTTCCATGACTTTGCTATTTTACCATTTTGACAGTATCGAATCGACTAAATAGCATTCGCTATTTAGTCCATTTGATACTGTCATATAGACCCCATCTGGCCATCTGGTAGGTGTGACAGTAGAAGGAATGTCCATTTTTTTTTCCTTTTCAGTGGAAGAGCTGGTGGGGGGTCATAAATCTATATCATAACTTATTCACAGGAATAAGAGTTCTGCAGGGGTCTTCTGTTATCCTATACATCTCCATGGTAGAGAATGTGTTTGTTCCAGTTTAATCACTCCAAGTCTTTCAGGTTTTTAATACTATGACAGGAATGGACTCCACTCCTAAGTCAGGGTATGATAAAAATTCATGAAATTAGTTTTGTTTCAGTACTCTTTGCTGTATCCACAATGTGCCCACCATTGACTCCTACTGCAATTCATACAGAGTTACATGCATTGAAGGAATATCTGAATAAAACTGTACATTGTTTATGAGACTCATTGCTTATATTACTATTGGTGCTGTCTGGAATCCTTCTTCCACATTGCCCTAATTTCTGCCTGCAAATTTTGGTATCCTATGAATGAATGTCTCTCTGTATGTAAGACACTGTAAATAATGGGTGTAGCAATTTCAGTCATTGATGGTACTTTTGGCTTCATTTCATGGAATATTATATCTGGTTTTCTTGCATCTATTTTCTTAACTGTTGGTAATGGGTGATCCCATGTGATATAACCTTTATCATTCTCTATAATGCTTTGTAGCTCATGTTTCCAATGCTTCTCAACTACTTCAGTATTGCAATGTTTGTATAATCTCCAATGCAACAGTCTTGCTCCTTTATTATGCCTTTCAGTATACAGACCCTCTGTCATTTGTGTATCATATCCAGCAACAAGATGTGCAATTGTTTCCACTTCTGTTTACAGAACCTGCAGTTCTCCGTTTCTCCCACATGTTCAGTGGACTTTGTAAACCAACATGAACGTAGTCCACTATTCTGGGGCACCAGTGTTAACCTTACATCTTTTTGTTTAAATTCACTTCTCATTAATCATTCCTGCATCAAATCCTGATCAACATAAGGTTGCTCCAGGAATTTTCTATATTTTCCACAGTATTTATACCTTTTCCATAATTCTTGGATTCTCATTTGATCTTTTTCCTTAAATCCTTTATTTTCTGTTGCTGCCTGATTTTTGTCTACTTCTGTTGATTTCCATCCCTGCTTGACACAGATATGCTTCTGCTAAACTTAGCAGGGAAGTCATCTTAGACTTCTTTTCCTCATGTTGTAAAATGTTCACTATGTTTGAATCTGGTGAGGTCAGCAGATGTGTATGCAGTCCCACAATTGCAGAAATATGCACATAATCAATTTCAAGGAGGTCCATACCTCCTTCAGAACAAGGGATATGTAATCTTGGAATACGTTGCTTTTTATATATCATTTGATAAGCATGAAGCAAATTTCTTGTTTTTCTGTCTGACTAATCAAATACCTTTTGGGGCCAGTCAATCACATCAAAACCGTAAGTTAAAACAGGAAGTGGAAATTGGTTTATAGCTTGGACTTTGTTGCTAGGTGTCAGGGATGTTTTCTGTATTAATTTTAGTCTTCTAAAATATTCCTTGCTCAGCTTTGTTTGCATTTGTTCATATTTTATTTACAAATATTTATTCACTCCTTCCTGCTCAACCACCTTTATATCACATTCCTGTTCCAGAGAGATATTTTCTTGGTGCTGCAACTTTTCTGTTTTAAATGTTGATTGTCCACATTTATGAAGACCAAATGACATGCTTTCAACTCCTCATCTGATGGACTATACTGTTTTAAGTCATCCACAAAAAGAAGTTGTCAGAAAAATATGTATTAATGTGTGTATTAGTAATATGCTTAGTGCATTTAGAGCTTGAAAAGGGTTAACACGTTTATTCTATTTCATACTGCATAAATTTGTACAAACTGCAGATGCTTTCTGACCTTGTATTGTTAGCTAAAATCTTGCTTGTGCCTTGGAAAGTTACTGAGAAGCAGATGATTCCTGCTTATGTTAGGAAAATAATGAATAGAACAATACTACTTGTATGAAACTTAGACAAAGGGTTCCGCATGTGCTGTGAGAAAATACACAGCTGTAGAAGTTATAGATAATTAGGACAAAGCCTGTTGAAAATATGAACTGCAATCAGCATTTGCTTGTATCTGAGTTAGAAAAGTACCTTGAAATGTAACACTGTACAATAGAAGCCTGTAACGGGTTAGTGGCCACCAAGGTCAGGTTGTTTTTCTCAAAATGTTTCTCACAAATCTAGTCATGTCAGCAGAAAATCTGAGTAACATCTGCTGTAGAACAATGCTGAAAGTTGTGTTTGATGATGTCAGCCTTAGAAGGCGATGTCTTGTAAAACAGTATAAGAATAAGCATACTTCCTGTTATTAGTTAGACAAATCCTTGTATTTGCATGTTTTTGTCTCCCTGCAGCAAGTTATTAAATGTGCCTTAACTGAACCTTACGTGTATTGGTCTTTGAAGTTTTTTCCTTTGACAGATTGGTCCTTTGGACCGGAAACCCTCACTTCGCCTCAGATCAGAAAGGCCAGGTGGCTCGAAACCATAAGGGAAGAAACCACATCAGTTCTTCTTACTTGAAAAGCCCTCTGACTGAATTGTCATACAAAAGAGGCCAGCCACTTTCTGATCTGCGACTGAAGGACAGGTTTACTCGAACCAGGTGACTAATCACGAAGGCTCAGGTAAGGTGAATCTACCTTCTTTTTTCTGTTTTAGATCAGGGACTAGATTTGTATTTGTTTTGTTAAGACTTTGTTGATACAAGTCAGGGACAAAAAGATTATTGTCTTGTCATAGATCAGGGAAACAGAGCAGGTAGGCAGTCATTCTGAAGAGACTATAACAAAATCTGTGGTACCACGTTAAAAATAAGGAGTTACGTAATGATTAAAAGGGTAGAACAAAATGGGTAATAATTGTACAAAAAGGTCCCAAAATCCGTCGTTAACCGTAGACGCGAAATACATGCAGTCACAGCGTGCTGATAATATTAAATACTACTCAAAATGGGTTAATAAGTATGAATTTGATGGTAAACTAGAAAAATCCTCGCTTGTCAAACTTGTCAAACAGCTTAAAACTGATTCTAAAGTCGGGTAAAAAAGCAACGTCAATTAGGAATTCCTCAGGCACACAGGTGGATTGAGGAAGTAAACCGAAGGGAACAAAAGAATAATAATTCAAAAGCAATGTTTTTAGATAAGGAGGGCAATAACTTAGTAATAGCATTGGCCCTTCTGCCTCCCTTACCAGAATATGAAGCAAGTGGACAAGTTAGTCCACCCCCGCAATATCCTGCTGTCACTGTAAATAGAGACACTACAAAAGTTAAACTGTTTATTAGAGATCCCATCGAGACAAGTTCTCGAACACTGGCAGGAAACTCAAAAGGGGACATTGAGTTGTATCAAATGGGTAGAAATTCACAATCTATGAGTGAAGAAGAAATATGCCCACTTATAGAAGTGCCTAATCCTCAGGCAGGACAAGAAGGTCAGGACCCAACTATTCTAGTGTATAGACCCTGGACTTCGGAAGACATCCGGAAAGCCACTGAGGGAATTCCCCATCCAAAAGTTAATTTTAGAAAGTTCTTAGAAGATTTGCAAGGAATGAGGCTAAGTTATAATTTAAACAGAGAAGAGGTAGAAAAAGTAGTCAGACAAATTGTGGGGCCAGATTGGCACATGATTAGTGGCGACTGGAATCCCCGTGATGCTGTGTTCAAGCCCCTCCCACATAGCAGCTCAGAGCTAGACAACAGATTGAAAGGTCTTACAGACCGAATCTCTGAGAAATGGAAGCCTAGGGTAGACTGGGCTTGTATAAATCAATGAATCCAACAAGAAGGTGTGACTGTTGACAGATATTATGCCAGACTGTTAGAATGTTTTAATAACCACTGTGGAATGCAGGTTCCTGAAGATCAGACACATGATTCCCCATATCAGCAGCAGTTAAAGAATGCATTTTTGAAAGGCAGTATTGCACCCATAAGCAGTTTTATTACAAAGCACATCGTAGATCATCGTACAAGCAGGTTACAGTCGTTACTTGAATATGCTAGGCATGCCAAAAAGCATTTTAATAGCAAAAAGAAAAAGAAAGCCCAAGTATTTTCTGTAGAAGATGGAGCAGAAGTTTATGTAGTACAGTCCAGGAAAAAGGGCAAGAGAAATGCCCAGGAAAACAAACAATCTGATCAACGATCAGAGAACTTTCAAGGGCGAAAGAAAAGGGGTGAATGTTTTAAATGCGGTAAAAAGAGACACTTGGCAAGGGATTGCAAGAAAAACAAGAAGGCAACCACTAGATAAGGAGGGTAAGGACTGACTATATGATAGTTAGGAATCACTAGAAGGGGATAGCAGAGAAGGGACAAATGAGAATGTGATAGAGGGAGTAGAGAATGTGACAGAAGAAATAGAGGAAGTGCAGGAAGTCACGTATAGTGAAGAAAATGAAATATTAGATTTGGCTTTATTGAGCTTGGAGCTCTATTTAGCAGACACGAAACCAGAAGTTACACTCCTGGTAGAAGGGAGGGAAGTCAGATTCTTGTGTGACTGAGGGGCATCACAGACCCTGATACATTCCTCCAAACTGCCAGAGAACTCAGAGTCACCTGATTACATATTAGTGAAAGCAGCTAATGGACAGCTGTATCGGGAGCCCCTCTCCCATAGTATTGTGATAACTGATCCTGTTTCAGGATTGACCCAAAAAAGCAAAATTTGTATTTCTGCAAAATGCAGAGACCTTATGCAGCTATTTGGTATAGCAGTAGTTCCGACTATGCAGGGTATGGAAGCACAGTGACAAGTTGATACCTTTGCAGTGCAATCGGAGGGTGAAATGTTTTATTGGTACAGCCAGGACTTGGTTATGACTGGTCCAGGGGCAGTGACCGAAGAGTTGATGAACGTAGCCATCAGCAAGTTCCCCTCCCTTGACATTGATAGACAACATATGTTGCACTGTACTCTGTATTATTGTAACACACCAGGACCTGATAAGGAATATGAGCAAGAATTGTTTAGAAATCGTGCAAACAGATTGATATTACGTAATCTGTACTGGGACACAGAAGGGAACAGTGTAGCCAGCTGTTCATTGCCCCAGGAGTTCTTTGCACTTTATAAATCTAATCGATTACCACATGTTAGCTTAACTAAGGACAAAAATGTAAAATGGGTAGATTTGGGAGAAAAAGTCACGAGATGGGAGAAACAGACAGAGTTATAACTGTCAGAACAGGGAATACAAATGCAGAAGTTGAATTGGATAACTCAGACCCACCCAGCTGTACACTTGCAGTCTAGCAAGGACAGCTGAATAGCACTCCTATTGAAGGAGGAAGAGAATGCCTTACAGAATATACCAGAAACTCTCTGGTCAACAGGAAAGTCAGATGTAGGACTTATTCGTACAGCAGGACCAGTTACTATTATGCCAAAGTCAGCATTTAGACCACAGAAAAGACAGTATCCCTTAAGAAAAGATGCAGAGGTAGGAATCAAACCTATTATAGCAGCTTTACTTAAGGAAGGGGTGCTGGTGGAATCTCCTGATTCACCATGTAACACACCCTTATTTCCTGTTAAGAAAGCAAATGAAGAATGGTGTATGGTCCAAGATTTACAAGCTGTAAATGACACAGTAATACCAAGGGCACCTACGGTGCCAGACCCACACACCCTGTTGAATGATTTAAAACCTCAACAGAAATATTTTTCTGTGGTAGATATCAGCAATGCGTTCTTTTCGATACCGATACACCCTGACAGCCAGTATTGGTTTGCATTCACATTTCAGGGGAAAAGGTATACATATACATGACTACCACAGGGGTATTGTGAAAGTCCAACAATATTCTCACAAGAAATGGCAAGCAACTTGGCGGGATTTACCCCACCAAGAGGTAGTCAGATTTTGCTTTATGTTGATGATATCCTGCTGGCGGCCCCCACCCAGCAAGACCGTAAAGAAGATACCATAGCAATGTTACAATTTTTAGCCACTGAACGACATAAAGTAAACAAAAATAAACTGCAGCTTTGGAAAAACAAGTTAAATACCTAGGATATGTAATATCCAAGGAGGGTAGGACATTAGATGAGGACAGAAAAGTAGCGATTTTGCAAGCACAAAACCCACTACCAAGAAGGAAATGATGTCCTTCCTGGGTGCGACTAATTTTTGTCGGAGTTGGATTCCAAACTATGCCTTGGAATCTGCACCATTGACTAACCTGATTTATAAAAAGCCTATGGCAGCACAGGATTTGTTACAATGGACACCAGAAGCAGAATCTGCTTTCTGCAAACTGAAACAGTTAATAGCGTCCTCATTAGTTTTGGGATTACCAAACTATCATAAATGTTTTTTCCAAACTGTAGATTGTAAGCAAGGTTATATGACATCAGTGTTAACACAGCAGCATGGGGACAAGCAACACCCTATTGCTTATTATTCATCACAACTGGACCCAGTGGCACGGTCTTTACCTCACTGTGTACAAGCAGTAGTTGCAGCTGCAATGGCAGTACAGGCTCCGGCCTCAGTAGTTTTGTTCCACCCTCTCACATTGAGAGTGCCTCATGCAGTCGTGATTATTTTACTGCAAGAGAAGGTAGCATATCTTTCCCCTGCTAGGCATCTTTCCTGTATGACTATATTGTTGAGCCAACCTCATATGACAATTGAGCGATGTACGACTTTGAACCCTTCTACCTTGCTCCCAACCCCTGCAGATGGCACACCACACAGCTGCCTGCAGGTGATTGAGCAAAAGACACTGCCTAGAAAAGATCTTATGGATGTTCCCTTGGATGATGCCTTGGTGACATACTACGTGGATGGCTCGTGCAAAAGGAGTCCTGCAGGACAGAACCTAGTAGGATATGCAGTAGTTTCTGACACAGACATTATAGAAGCAAATCCTTTACCACACAGTTTATCTGCATAGGCAGCACAATTGATTGCCTTGACACGGGCGTGTACCTTAGCAATGTGAACATTTTACTGACAGCCAGTATGCTTTTTCTACTGTACATGTCTTTGCGCAACAGTGGAAAAATCGAGGAATGATAACATCTACTGGCAAACCAATCAATCATGCACAGTTTATTTTAGATCTTTTAGAATCTATTCAGTTACCTCAGAAAGTAGCTATTTGTAAATGCACAGCTCATACCAAGCAACAGGACAGGATTTCAAAAGGTAATGCGAGAGCTGATACAGCTGCAAAGCAGGCAGCTTCAGAAGTATTTCTTTTGAATGAGGAATTACAACCCTCTGAGATTTTAGACTTAGAAATGTTAAAGACAATGCAGACACTTACTACGCAAGCTGAAAAACAAAGATGGGTAAAACGAGGAGCAATTCTCGAAAAGGAGCTGTACATCTCTAAAGAAGGGAAACCGATATTGCCATCTAATTTGTTTAGATATGCAGCTTTGTTGAGCCATGGGCAGTGCCAGGTCTCAACAGGGGGGATGGTACAGCTGGTGAACCAAGTGTTCACGACATACGGATTCTCAAATTACTCTAAAAAATTCTGCTCGGTATGCCACGTTTGTAATAAATATCATGCACAAGGGGCGTTAAAGCCCAAGCAAGGGAGTTTCCCTACACCACCGTATCCGTTTCATACTATCTGTATGGATTTCATAGAATTGAATAAATGTGAAAATCAGAAGTATTGTCTTGTCATTGTAGATATGTTTTCCAGATGGGTGGAAGCCTTTCCGAATAAAAATCCAGATGCGGCAACTGTGGCCAAAGTTCTTGTTAAAGAAATCATCCCTAGATTCGGCATTCTGGAAAGGATCTACAGTGACAGCGGCACACACTTCATAAACCAGACCATACAACAGTTAAGTAGACATTTTGGTATTTCTTTAAAAAATCATTGTGCGTATCACCCACAATCAGCAGGGCTAGTAGAGAGGCATAATGGGATTTTAAAAAGTAAGCTAAGGAAGTTAATAGTAGAAACACAGAGAAATTGGGTGTACCGTCTGCCCCTGGCACTTTTGAGCATGAGAACTGTTCCGAATGCAAAAGGATTGACTCCGTATGAAAAATTATTTGGAAGGGCTTTTTATATACCTCAGTGGAAATCTCTCATGCCTGCAGACCAGGAAGCTGACAGTACATTAGCTGAGTATATGCGAAACCTGTTAAATTCTAAACATTTGTTGCAGTCAAATACTGTTTCAGATAAAGAATGAACCAGACCATCAGAAGTGGCAGTGCCCCCTGGTACCTGGATCTGGGTGAAGACAGTAAAGAAAAAGAACTGGGCGTCACCGAAGTGGGAAGGTCCATATCAAGTGCTTTTGTCAACACCCACTGCAGTCAAAATTGCAGAGCGCGCCTCCTGGATCCACCTGTAAATTAGTGAAAAACTTTGAACTGGACAAAAATCTTGTCACAAGCCAAGAGTAAAAATGATAGAGTCCAGAAGAAACAGGAATGCAGAGCAACCCTTTCCTCAGAAGTATTGCATAATCATCCTGTTAACTGTACTAGTGACAATAATCTTGTTGTGGCCTTTCCTTTTCCCAGCCACACAGACTGAACTGAATAAACGTGAAGCGTTACTCATAGACTGGCATCCAAACTTTAACACTTACCAGGCAATTAAATATATGTATGCTGAGACTTTCAATGTTTCAAATTGCTGGATTTTCACAGCTTTGCCGACAGCATATGGGGGGTTATTAATGACTACAGTCCCCCTAGGGGTCAATGAGACCTGGAAGAACTTGATTTATGATACCTCAACCATTACATCACAAGATAAAATAACATTGCACTTGTCTGTTCCACAAAAGGGAACTGTGTGTTTTTTTATAAAAATGATACTGTTCAGGTGGGTTGGAGCAATTGCAATGTGACTGTTCCTTATAAATGTTACAATAAAGGTAACAATGTAGATCTTTATTGTAATACAAACTATGATTCATTTCTTGGACTGATGCACAAAGCAATTGATGAAGTAAAATATAATTCTGTTCTTTATAAGCAACTGTCTATGATTGATAAAAATGTTTTATGCAGGGTGAGTGTATATTCATAGCAAGGTTACTACTAAAGTAGAGGATTGTTATTTTGCATGTGGCAGAAAGGCATACAAATGGTTACCTGAGAATTGGTCCAGCAGTTGTTTTTTGGGTTACCTGGCTCCAGCCATACGACACACTGCAGTTTTGCCTCAAGGAAAAATTCAAAATGTCCGAGAGGTCGTCAAGAAACCTGTAAATCCAGTGGGACAAATTGATGCACGTTGGAAAGACCATCATTCTATAGGCAAAGGACCGACACACATGGACTTGATTGATAGCGTTATATCGTGGACAGGCATATTACCAGCATATGGAGCAGTGAAATCGATCTGGGAGCTGAGAAAACTGTCAAAACTTCTCAAAGTAATGAGCAATGCAACTTTTTCTGCTCTCGAATTGGTGACTGATGAACTGAATGCTATGAGAACTGTAGTGCTTCAAAACCGCAAGGCTCTTGACTTCACCCTAGCGGCGAGAGGTGGTACTTGCGCTTTAATCCAAGAAGAGTGCTGTTTGTATATTCCTGACCATAAGCACGAGATAGACAATCATCTTGAGGTAATTCAGCAAGTGTCGGCCATGACCAAACCAGGCCCAAACCCACTGACGGACTTTTTCCAGAAATGGTTTGGGGGTGGGGTACCATCCTAATGAACATCCTGATTGCCATTTGTGTAGGAATGCTCCTACTGGGAGTATGTGTTTGTTGTGGTATCCCCTGCATGAAAAGACTGATTAAAGACTTTATAGACATGTCAGTTTCTGAAACCTTATACCAAAGTACTGAGTTTGAAGAACTGTTAAAAGACTGAAAATGCTTTCGTAAGTTTAAACCGAATGACTCTCTTAACTGCAAATCCTGAGTGGAAGAGGTTAGGAGAAGAAAACAAACTGTTTATGCTTATTTTTTTGAAAGTAGAATAAAAGTATTAATAGGGAAATGTCAGACAAATATGTATTAATGTGTGTATTAGTAATATGCTTAGTGAATTTAGAGCTTGAAGAGGGTTAACGCATTTATTCTATTTCATACTGCATAAATCTGTACAAACTGCAGATGCTTTCTGACCTTGTATTGTTAGCTAAAATCTTTGCTTGTGCCCTGGAAATTTACTGAGAAGCAGATGATTTCTGCTTATGTTAGGAAAATAATGAATAGAACACTACTTGTATGAAACTTAGACAAGGAGTTCCACTTGTGCTGTGAGAAAATACACAGCTGTAGAAGTTATAGATAATTAGGACAAAGCCTGCTTGAAAATATGAACTGCAATCAGCATTTGCTTGTATCTGAGTTAGAAAAGTACCTTGAGATGTAACACTGTACAATAGAAGCCTGTAACGGGTTAGTGGCCACCAA
This sequence comes from Protopterus annectens, assembly GCF_019279795.1. Classification (NCBI taxonomy): domain Eukaryota; kingdom Metazoa; phylum Chordata; order Ceratodontiformes; family Protopteridae; genus Protopterus; species Protopterus annectens. Next base: position 1,864,296,983 of record NC_056743.1, on the reverse strand, counting down.
GGCCAGGTTGTTTTTCTCAAAAAGTTTCTCACAAATCTAGTCATGTCAGCAGAAAATCTGAGTAACTTATGCTGTAGAACAATGCTGAAAGTTGTGTTTGATTACGTCAGCCTTAGAAGGCCATGTCTTGTAAAACAGTATAAGAATAAGCATATTTCCTGTTATTAGTTAGACAAATCCTTGTATTTGCATGTTTTTGTCTCCTTGCAGCAAGTTATTAAATGTGCCTTAACTGAACCTTACATGTATTGGTCTTTGAAGTTTTTTCTTTTGACAGAAGTGTTTACACTTAAATGCTTTCTGGGAGCCAAATTATAACCAAGACCTAATCTGTTAAGGAGTCAGCTTAATGGGTTAAGAGCAAAGCAAAAACAACAGCTGTGACAAAGACTCATCATGGAATTTCCCCCTTTAAATTTTCATCACTGTAATAGTAATTTGACCATTGTCATGACTTTTTGCTGCTGTTTTATAGTCTGTGTAATGTAATTGATCAGTGCAGGGTGTATCTTATACATAAAACACTCCTTTATTCATGAATGTGGGTTCTGTCATATGCTTTTTTGTAAGCTATCCATGTCATACTTCGATCCTCCCCATTTACAATTCTCCATTATGAGTTTATTTAGCAACAAATGAATCATATATTTATAGATTCAAAGACTGTTACTAGGCTAACCACCCAAGGGGTCTATCTAAGTCTAGCCAAGTTTTCCCGAAAGAATAATGATGCCTTGCATCCAAATAGGTCATTGAGTGCCAGGCATTTATAAGCTACCTCTGTCCATAAGGGACATGGGTGCCAGGCCCAGTGTAAATTTTCTATTCCCCATTGACTTCTCTAGGTTGTGCTTAAACTGGGTAATAGACAAACTCAGCTTCACATGGATGGGAAGTCTTTTTTGTAGGAGTGGCAGTCTCTGGGACACATATCTGTCTCTCCATCATGTTCTGTTTATGTCACTAAGAAAATTTAGGCCCTTAGACCTTGTATTTCTGGTACTCTTTGACTTATGAATATGCAAGAGATTCATAAGTGTGGGGTTTGTGGATGTCTTGTAAGTCAGGCGTAGAAAAAAGTAAGACTAAGCAACGCTGAGATCGGGTGCAAAGTCCCTCTGCTTTGAAATAAGTATTTCATCAAAAAGCTTATCAAAACACACTTTATTAAAACAAAAAATGGATGGGATTTAGCACTTTCATCCAAGCCAAAATGTGGACTTCATCAGAATAAATTGTTACTCAGTCCTTTCATTTAAATATACTTTAGGCACCAATGGTATACTAAAAACAATTAAAGCAATACAACATTTAAAGAGACAAGGTCTCATCTACTTGTCCATAACATTTCAAATATTTAAAATAAATAAATAAATAAGTACCTTTGTTACAACATAAATAAACATGAAGTTCTAATATATAGTTATGATATAAACCACTGTTAAATCTATGTGCTTAGTTAAAAATTCCTTTGTATCCATAGCTAAGAAATATTAAATAATTATAAAAAGCATTAAATCATTAAATATCAATTAAAAAACAATATATATATATATATATATATATATATATATATATATATATATATATATATATATATATATATATATATTGATATGTGTGTACAACCTGACAGTGTTGACACATAGATCTGCACATTAGTTTCTACAACCTTGCTAACAAAACAGGCTTTATAGGGATGCTATCATTTAATCCAGGGGCATTTGTGGCATTTAATAACAATTGCCATTTAATCCTTTTCCCCCAGTAATGCCTTAGTATTTCCACCCCTCGGGTTGGGTTTAATCTGTTCTAATATACCAACCTTAAATGTAGAGCATCCTGTGCTTTTCTCCAAATGTCTGTAAAGGGCACTGTTATTGCCCTTCTTTTTAATATTATACAGGTGATAATAAATTCTGTTCTTAAGACACCTGTCGGTTTTGCCGATGTAAAATCCTGGACATTTAGTGCACTTAGCTAAATAAATTACGTGATTGGTATTACAGTTACCCCTCATAAACTTTACTTTAGTCTTATTAATATCCTCTAATTTAATACTTTCTTCTTCTAAAATGGCATGACAGTAATTACAGTTCTCATGCTTCCTATGTGCCCATCCTGGGGGTATAGCCTTTAAAGTAACTGCTATTTTCAGAATTACTCTTTAAGTTGCTTCCTGTTTTGTACATGAATATTGGGGTCTCCCCAATTTTTGTGTGCTTCATCATCACACTTTAAAATATTCCAGTTCTTCACAATAATATCCCTAACACAATGCACATGTAGATTATATTCTAATATGCAGGCTCTACTTTAACCTTTGTCCTTTAATTGACTCAAAGAAAGACTTGACTCTATTAGTCCAGTACCTAATATAGGTTTATATATGTTACCCCATTCTTTCTTAACATACTTAGTAATGTCATCTACCAAAGCTTTGGGGTAACCTCTGTCTCTAAATAAGGACCCAATAAAGTCCATTTCATGCAACATTTCTTCATAATTGGATGTCATCCTGGCAGCTCTAATACACTGCCATTTAAGTATACTTTTCTTTTGATTCATAGGATGGCAACTAGAAAATTCCAAGTATGAATTACTAAACATATCCTTTCTATATATTCTAGACTTGAATCCAATGGTGGCATGTGAAATGTATGTATCCAAATAGGGTGAACCATATCTATTATAGGCAGGATTCACAAAGCCTCCGTGTAAGAGATACATGGCTTACATGGAGGCTGCAGTTAAACGGTGTGACGTCAGCATGTCATGCATATGCATGAGGGCATGCTGAATCACACCTAAGGCTAACACGGTCCGTGGAAGACAGTAGGGGGCGTGTCCATAGGCCGAGCCCTGCAAGCAGACATGCCATCAGAAGAGTAAAAGTGCCCAAAGTAAACACCCATGACAGAGGCCATGGAAATGTGAATAAACACAACACAATACATGCCCCCACAGACTATGAACATAAAATATATAAATGAACATGTTATATATATTTTTTTTAAATCGTAAAGATATTTGCCCGGGAGTGCGCTCGTTTGCGCGGGCGTGCCCGTAGCTTAGCCACAGTTAGAAGTCAGTGGAAAAGGATATAAGAACTAAATATGCAAAGTAAGCCAAGAAGCAATAGCGTAGTGGTAGAGACATCGGCTGAAGAGCAGGCATTCATGGTTCGAGCCCCCACAACATCAATTTTTATTTTTAGTAAAATAAGCACGAAACAAGTCCCTGACAGATATGTACACATATAAAATCATAGTTTATGTAAAATGTAATGAAATAGTCCATTTATTTTGAAGAAATGTGAGATAACAAAACAATAAAAAATGTGAGATGTGCCTATAGCTGAGCTACAGTTTAACAAGGTGAGTGCATCTGCTCGTTGGTGAGCAGTGGTTTAACAGGTGTAAAATGAGAGCCCGTAGGTGAGCAGTGGTTTAACATGCTGGAACTGTGTGCCCCTAGCTGAGCTGAGCGTAATATGCATGCTAACAGCCAAATGAAGTGTAAACCAGCGTACCCCGTTTGCGCGGAGCTGCGCACTGCGCCAACAAGCTAACCAACGGGCAACGTTGAGCAAGCTGTATCAAAACTGCCTTTACACAGACACACCCCCTAGCCTATCTAGACAGTCATAAAAAATAAAATGCAGTGGCTAGGTTCGAACCCAGGATACTATGCACCATAGTCAAGGTACTGAACCACTAAGCCATGACAGCAGTACCTAGAAATGCAGTAATAGCAAATATATAGGAATGAATACAAAGTGGAGCATGACAAAGCAGGTTTTGTGAAGTTGATACAATTCCAAAATGGCCAATCACAGATATGTGCGGGAAAAATGGCATATATAAGCCCCATAGGTGTGAATACACAGCATAAACGATTGTAGAACTAACTTGCAGCCAGAATGTCAGGAGTAGGTGAGGGTCGTTGCTTTCGAGCACAGAGGTGGGGCGTTGAGGAGTCCAGATACATGGTCTGGCTCCTAGTCCACAATCATGAGGCCCAACTCATGCAGGGCCAGGTCCTGTGGGGAGCATATAGGGCTGAGGCGTGGGACCGGTTGGCTCATGATCTCACCAGTGCCACAGGGATTCCAAGGACTGGTGAGCAGGTCCGTCACCACCATGCGGACCTGTAGAGACACAAGCAGGACCAATTGAACCTTTGGATCCAGGAGGCCCAGCAAATGCCCAACGCCTCACTACTGAGTAAGTTACATTTAATTATGTATGTAAGAAATTAAACTAGCTGATATTATGGAGATGTGTATTCCAATATTACTTCATTTATATTACAGCTGCAGGTGTCCGTTCTGTGAACCGCAGAGCCTATGACAATAGGCTGGTGTGGTTGCGCCACCAGGCAGGTCAGTAATCCTCTCCCAGTAACTGTAAAGATATATAAAAGTATGACAGTTAGCAGAATACTGCAGTGTAGTCACTAAGTAATAAAATGTGCAAGTAACAGTGTAAGAGTGTTTGCAAGTATTGCTTGATTACAAAAGTGTGTTGCAGTCTGTAATCCAAACAGAAAAATGAAAATGTCTGAAATAAAATCTGAAATAAAGATGCCCCACCTGTAATATAATAGTACACAACCTGCAGCAGGCTGAAAAGTACAACTGCAGAAGATGAGCAAATCACATGTGTGAAATATACCCCTGTTGAAATACTGAAACATGACAGAAGTGAGACTGCTGGAAAGTATTGTAATAACTACAGGTAAAACATGTCAATAAAGCCTAAAAGTAAGTACCATCCTGAATAGTAAAATGAAAACAAGTGAGAGAGTTTGAGAAAGAGTTATGAATCCACCAATAAAGTAGTAATAACCCCTGAATAAAGTATACTGCAGTCAGTACAGAATGAAATGAGTGTGAGAAGCAGAACCAAACAGCGAAATGTGTTCAAAGTGTTGCTGCAGCTGGAATGTGTATCCCACAATCTGGATATGTTGCTCTCAGACTGCAATATGCAGATAGTATGATTGTCTGACATACCAAACATCCACAGTTGTCTATAGCTATATAAAGCAAATGTAGCAAGATGATGTAACTGAACAAAGCCAGATATGAATGTGTATGAAGAACAATAACATGTATATTGATGTAGCAGTAACAGTCCTATCACCAAATTGAAGTAGTTATCATATAGGAAACTGTAGTTAGAACAGTAGTGTGTATATATCTGCAGCTATTAGAAATGTACAGCATATGTATTGGTATTCGAAGGTGTTAATATTATTTTCTTCAACCCACCCTATAACCACATATAACCCATTCCACGTGAAAATGGTATGTGCAATCACAATTAACACCCCTGGACATTTGTCCTGTTGGGTCATAAATATTTGCATGTCCGTTGATGCATCTGCCCTGTTCATACATCCAAACCTGATGGCCTGTTGCCATCAATCAACCCTGCATGTTGTTGGACTGTGTATTGCTGTTCAAATTATGCATGTGTTATGCTTGCTGTTCAATGGTGTGAATATTTGGGTGTTTGGTTAATGGGAATACTAATGCATGCTGTTACAACTAATTGCGAATGGTATTGTATGTTACTAACCCAAACTGTCATGACATAATGCAAAACATAGGACGACAGGGAAGGCAGGTTCCAGCTGACCCACCTCTCCCACCTCAGCTGGCGAGTGCACCTGGCACTAGTGCCCAGTCTGGACCCTCCTCCAGTGGCCCTGTGCCACCTGTGGGTGGAAGCGCTGCAGGGGATGGGGCTCGTCCCCCTTCTGCAAGCGTGGCCGGAGGAGAACCACCACTCACCCTCCGTAGCATCCGGACTGTGGTGCGTAGGGAGATCCGGGACTCTGTTCTTGGGCCCCTATGCCAGCTTGAGGCACAGGTGGCACAACTTACGGGCATGCCTGTTGCCCAGCCTACACAGCCCCCAGCACAGCCCCATCCTGGGCAGTGAAGGAACAGTGGCAACTGCCCATGGGTGGGGATATCAGTTCCACTGTTGCCATCTGTGGGCTCATGGGCTCTGGATATCCAAACATCCATCCCCGTCAATTGTGTAACCCCCCCACATGTGTCATACACCACCCCTGTATGCGTCTTGTTTGTCTTGTCTGTTGACCTACCCAACCTACCTCCCCAGCTATACCGACTTCCTTCACCTGACATACCACTCTCACCTGAAAAAAAAAAAAAAGGGCACTCTGTACCCACATAAAAAATATGCCCCATACATAGCTGGCCATTCCGCACACATGTCTGCTGGACATGGAAACTATCAATTACAATTGGCTGTACAACAAGTATTATTGTTGTCCTGACACCTCTCTCAGGGGTGGAAGGTTTCAAATGTCACACCAAATTACATACATATGCACAGCTGTTGCTGATGAAGAAATGGGCAGCTATGGGCCCCTCCTGCAAATCCAAAGCTTGTTTCCCTACTGTCTTACCCTCTTTGTGACCCCTTTTTCACCACTTTCCTGTCTCCCCATTTTCATTTCTTTCAAAGAAAATAGCGCGGGTGTGCGCCAGAGTAAGCACTGTTAAGTGGTTGTAAGCGGGTGCGTGCGGAGCTGAACGCCAGTGCACATGCGGGAGCTCCGTGCAAACCAGCGCTAACCCGGTTACAACTGCTTAAAAGTGCCTTAGTCACTCTGATTGACAGGTCCTGTAGTCAGTTCAAAAGCAAAATAAAATCCCACTGTCAGTCCTGAACCCAGGACTTTGGAAACAATAGTCTGCATGACCTACCACTAAGCCATGACTCTTATACAAGAACATTGTGCTAAAATAAATATATCATGTAATAGTAGGAATGAATGTAAAGGGAATATAGGATGTGTAGTACACAAAGCATGCCATTTATACTTACTGTCAAAACTAGTGGATTACCATAATAGTAGTGTGTGAACAGAAACAGCCATGCTAGTTGGTAGCTAGTAGGTAATAATGTCAGTTAATGTACATATATAAATATATGTATATTTACATATATATATATATATATATATATATATATATATATATATATATATATATATACATATATATATATATATATATATATATATATATATATATAGTAGGTGTCAGTTGTGCATACACACTTACTACAGGAAACAGGAGAGAGGAATGGAGAAATGTGAATCTACAACATAGCCTGCATCAGGAGAGAGATACTAAACTTTACACTCACAGAACAGTGTCCACAGCATACCAGCATGGTCCCCGCCCTTACAATCTGAAAGGGCAATGCCTATCTCACATACCCTTTTATAGCACTGTCCCGAAATCACAGTGATAACTGCAATCAGTACACAACTGGCTGCATGCAATTAGCAAATGCTGGCTTACAATTGGTGCAGAGGCCATCACATGGACTTATGCAGATATCTACAAAAGCATCCTGTACTCACACTCCACACATGCAATATGTTCATTGCACTGTCTGGAGGCAGACAGGGAGAGAGAGAGAGAGAGAGAGAGAGAGAGAGAGACAGAGAGAGAGAGAGAAAAAAAAACAAACAACAACAACACACGGTACACACACTGAGTCTAAGCTGTCAGCAGTGACAGTAGCAAGCCATGCCAGCAGCAGCAGGAAGCAGTAGTAGCAGTAACGCTACCAGCTGCGACAAACACAGGTAATATAAAGTAACAGGTTAATAGTCTGCATACTGTGAACCCCCCATATGTGTCATAGGTCTGTATCTATAGGTATGTCTATGTGATATGTTGTGTGCACGTAGTTCCACCAAAAGGGGATGACTATACATTACATGTCATTCAGTGTTAGGCCATGATCCTGGCAGCAGTTTTCCATTGCACTGAGGCCTGTCTGTAGGATGTGTGTGTCAGCTGGTGTAACGACTATGGCGCTTAGTTAGCAGTCATCTGGGAACTTTGTCATCCACAACCCACACATGTTCGCTTTTACATCTGAGAAATAAATGCCAAACAAGAGGGGTCCTAGGACAGAGGCCTGTGGGATACCACATGTGACTGGCATTGAGTCTGACATGGCTCCTACAATATCGATATTATGGATACTGTATGTCAACCAGTGTGCAACCCATCATGTGACATATGTAGTAACATGTAAGCTAATGAGCTTGTCAGTGCTATGGGATGTAA
>NC_056743.1:1864237388-1864288352 GCF_019279795.1 Protopterus annectens | reverse complement strand
AACTGCCATTTACCATCAGTTAGTACTGTTACTCTGTGCCATGGATATGAACTGCCATTTACTGTCAGTTAGTACTGTTACTCCATGCCATAGATATGAACTGCCATTTACTGTCAGTTAGTGAAATATCCATATAATATAGAGATAAAGTTGATTATGCTTTCCAAGCTATTAAATGCTAAATTATTCATTCTCTAACAACCCACTTAATTTATTCCAGGGTTATGGTGGAGTCGGAACCTATCCGAGTACGAGTACAGGGTAGCAATTCCAATCTTTCCAGACTGTTATACAATGACATACATACACACACACACACACACACACACACACACACACACACACACACACACACACACACACACACACACACGCGCGCGCACGTGCACTCACACATGCACATTAACATGGACATGTGCGCGCGCGCACACACACACACACACACACACACACACACACACACACACACACACACATGCGCGCGCACGTGCACTCACACATGCACATTAACATGGACGTGGCAATGGCACACACACACACACACACACACACACACACACACACACACACACACACACACACACAAACTCAGTCACACATGGAATGCATTACTAGAGGTAATTTGGAGTCATGCCAAATAACTTATGGCATGTCTTTGGAATGTGGAAGGAAATTGATGTGGCCAGTAAAAAAAGGAAATAAAAAATTTACATGACAATAGGGAGAATGTGTAGACTCCATTGAATAGACATTCCAGTTGAGAAATGCGGAGTAAAACATCATAAAGAAGCAATGCTAAAAACTGTACCACCCAACTAAATCTTCATGAATATTGCCATTGGGGTTATAGTTGGTGTCATCTTCAACCTACTGTCAGTTGGAGGTATTTTCTCTCTCTCTCTCTCTCTCTCTCTTCATGTTTTTTGCACTATATTTTTGTCATGCAGCTGACTATCAGTTGACAGCAGTTCATCACCCCACCCACTGATTATACTGGTCTCTTCAGTCATCAACTAGTCATGCTCTGGACCAGTGAGGAGATCAAGGTGTCCTGCTGCAGTGTTATATTGCTGCCAGGGGGTTTTGGCTATAAGTCCTAGCTGCCCATTTTCCCTTTTTGCACACCTGTGCTTCCAATCAGCAAATGCTAAATGGTGTGGCAACATGTGGTGTTTTGTCGCGTCTATATCACTTTATTGAACACACTACTTACCGAACACCTGTTCATTGAACTCTATTACAGGAAATCTTATTCTGTTGACCAATCTTTTCAGTGAAGTTTTTCCCAGGAGAAAAAAATAGTTGGTCAACCCAGCGACTGCAACAAAAACAGCACTATTTAAGACCTACCCTGGTGGGAGATTGCACTCCTCAAACTCCCCAATGTGGGAGATTGTACCCTCCACAACCCCCTAACTAAATATACCAACTCTGAGATCACACTACAATGGGGAAAAGGACAAATCCTTGATGATGACCCACTGCCTCCCCCCCCCAGGAAAAACATTGCTAAAATGATCATTCAATGGAATAAGATTTCACTTAATAGAGTTTAGTGAAGAGATATTCGGTAAGTAGTGCATTCGATAAAATGATATGGACCTTATTGTCCTGTGGAATATTGTTCTGCCTACACAGCAACTGACCTAACATCCCCAGCCTACTTCCCACTTCGATCAGATTTTACATGAGCAGTGTCCCACCCCCACCCCCCACCCCCAGAGGTATGCTCATCCTTCCCTTACAGCTTCTCAGATGCCCAAGCCACTAATGGAACCAGGGTTTCTGGGTTATAGCAAAGGCTTTATCCCTCTGTACTATGGTACAGCACTCTTTTCACTTATCAAGGGCTTTATCCCTCTACACAATGATACAGCACTCTTTTTCCATGATTTCTGAGCTATACCAAGGACTTTATCCTGCTACACCATGTGTGACAACTGTGCCCTGCCCCAGCAATCAAGGAGCCTCAATCCTCACCACTACCACCAGGGAGGTTGTCTCTGAAAAGAGGAAAGGATAACTAATACACACAGTAAAGTACAATTTCCCTTAAGTGCACACAGAAATCACAGTCAGTCTGGGGCTGGCTGCTCCCTTGCTCACCAGGTCCCCAATAAGACTCCCCATTGACACAGCTATAGGGTCCAGGTCCCAGCCTAACTGGGCAAGCTAAAACCTCCAGTACCCTCTCTGTCCAACCAGTGCTTCATGTCCCTGCCCAAGTAGCTGACACAACACACACACACTTTGAGATAAGTATTTATACAACTTCACAGATACTCCTGGGAAAGGCTGACACAGATTCTCCAGCTGTCCGCCTTTACCCAGACTATACAGTAGTAATTACTGCCACCACCCAGTTAATAATATCAGCTACTAAAAGGCCCTTAAAAGGGTGTCCAATTATTACTGTGCAATATTAATTTCCAATGGTAATGTGACTATACAGTCTAAGGCTTATTGGAAGAGCTTAGACAGTAAACTCTATAAATATGGAATGTACTCTAAAGCATACTTCATCTCTACACAAAGCAACCACAGGTAGAATGATTTAAAAATATTTAATAATAAATAATTAAAACACAAAACAAAACTACTACACCACAGAGATATCTAAGAGTTCACAGATCACACAGAAACTTAAAATAATACAGCAGGACAGGTCTGGTTTCAAAGAAAAATACCTAATTAATCTTTACTAGCTTTAACTATTTCTACAAGATGTCACAGTGCAAAAAACTTACATGTGAGCATAAGCAGAGTGTTGATAGGTTAGATGTTCAGATCAAAATGCCTCTGGTCTCTTGTGAGAAATAGTATTTAAACATTACTAACAAACATGTCTCTAAGGCCCTCCCAAAATTACATAATTTTTGACACTTAGGTTTTCCCAGTATTCATATTCCATCATCTTAACACCTGGTCTGAGTTCTCAGGCAACAAACTGCATTATTTAGCAATCTAACACCTCCTCAGAAACTTACAGTGATACAAGACATTTCACGTGTATATGCTAACAGAAACTAAAGCAATAAAAGAACCTTCCATATCTAAATTCTAGTCATAAACTTTAGCCTTAAAACAATGGGCATGAAATCTTTTATCCAGCCGCCCTCGGACCGAATTCTAACACTAAAGGATACAACATGCTTCACTGGGCCAATAGAGTGCAATGTTGTCACATATTTTGCAGTTCCACATTTTACAGTGTTTTCTTACATTAAAACAACAAGCCTGTATTTTACATTTATTTATACAGTTGATAGAATTATATATTAAATTCTATTTGACTAGGCTGGCAGCCTTCGCCCATCTCTCCCCAGTCATCATATCTCTTCCCCCCGGGGAACTCATGCAAGTTTTTCAACTGCCCCTAGAGAAACATCGCTTGAAAGTGTCAGGTCTTTCTGGGTGTACCTCACCCCATTCCCTGTCTTGAGAGACCATCTGCATTGGCATTGCTACTCCCACTGCGGTACTGCACTGACTTATCATATGCTTGCAACCTCTGACTCCATCTTAGCAACTTGGCATTTTGCTGACTGGATCTGTTTAACCATGTCAGAGGGTTGTGATCTGTCATCACAGTGAATTTTCTTTCATACAGATAAGGCTGAAGTTTTTGTAATGACCACACTATGGCTAGACATTCCTTTTCTACCACTGCATAGCATTCCTCCCAGGGTTGGAGCCTATGACTGAGGTAAACCACTGGGTGCTCTTCTCCCTCTGAAGAAATCTGGCTAAGTACAGCCCCCATCCCATGGTTTGAAGCATCCACCTGCACAACAAAGTCTTTGCTGTAGTCTGGACTGGCTAACACAGGGTGTCCTCCCAAAGCTTCCTTAAGCTTCTGAAATGCCTGCCCACATGCTGGGGTCCACACTACCGTATCTGGTCTGTTCTTCCTTGTCAGGTCTGTGAGGGGAGCAGCTATGGTACTATAATTGTCCCTAAGAATGCCCTCACCTGCTTTTTGGTAACAGGTGCAGGCCATGGTTGAATAGCTTCCACTTTGGCAGGTTCTGGCCTTATATTACCACTCCCCACTCTGTGTCCTAGGTAGGAGACCTCTGCCATACCCACCTGACATTTGCTCGGCTTAATGGTCAACCCTTCCCTCTGTAGTCTGTCCAGCACCTCCCTGACATGCTGAAGGTGCTCTTGCCAGGAATGGCTGTAGATAGCAATATCATCCATGTAAGCAAGGACAAACCCTCCTGCTCCTGCTAAGATGTGATCTACCAGCCTCTGGAAAGTTGCTGAGGCATTCTTCATCCTAAAGGGTATCTTTGTAAACTCATACAAGCCAAAATGAGTCACAAAGGCTGACTTCTCTCTAGCACTGGGAGTCAAAGGCACCTGCCAGTAACCCTTGGTAAGATCAATGGTTGTAAGATACTTAGCCCCACCCAGCTGCTCTAGGGCCTCATCTGTCCTAGGCATGCGGTAAGCATCTGACTCTGTGTAACTATTTAATTTCCTGTAATCCACACAGAATATGTTGCTGCCATCCATCTTTGGCACCAACACCACTGGTAAGGCCCAGGGACTGTTGGACTCTTGAATCACCCCTAGTTCCAACATCTCCTGTACCTCTTCCCTCAGAGTCTGTTTGACTCTCTCAGGCACCCTATAAGAAGCCTGCTTGATAGGTCTTTGGGGTCCTGTATACACCTGGTGCTGCACCAGGTGGGTGCTCCCTGGTTTCCCGGTGAACATGCCCCCAAACTCCTGCAACACTGCTCGGATCTCTCGAACCTGGGTAGGAGATAGCTGCTGGACATTGCTACCCCTTCCACCAAGTTGTCAGCCCGTGCCTCACTGAGGAGATCAGTCCCCAAATCTCCCTCAGACTCCTCCTGCAATCCACTGCAAATGCTCAGCACAAGGGCCTCCCTATCATGGTAAGGTTTCATCATGTTAACATGGTACAATTTGCACCCCTGTCATCTGCCTAGTATTTCTACCATGTAGTTAACAGCACTTACCTTTCTTACCACCTTGTAGGGTACCTCCCAAGCTGCTTGCAGCTTGTTGTGTCTGACAGGAATGAGAACCAGCACATGCTGACCTACAGCATACTCTCTAGCTCGAGCATTCCTGTCATACCACCTCTTTTTCTGTTGTTGGGCTTCTGCCAGGTTCTCCTGGGCCAAGCCCATGAGTTCCCTGAGCCTTGTCCTGAGGTTCAGGACATAAGCCACAACAGATTCCTTGTGAGACTCACACTCACCTTCCCATTCATCTCAAATTAAATCTAGAGGTTCCCTCACCTTATGCCAATACATCAACTCAAAGGGTGAAAAACCTGTGGATTCCTGCGGAACCCCTCTGTAAGCAAACAACAGATGGGGCCAATATTTGTCCCACTCCCTCTTAAACTGATCTGCAAATGCCCATAGCATGGACTTGATTATAGAGTTTAACCTCTCAACAAGACCATTAGTCTGGGGATGGTAGTGGGTGGTCTTCATGTGCTTCACCCCGCAGGACTTCCACAGACAAGCCAGCAGGTTTGACCTAAAATTGGCACTTCTGTCAGACAGTATTTACTTTGGGAAACCTACCCTGCTGAAAATATCTAGCAAAGCATTTGCCACTTTCTCTGCCTCAATGGAGGACAAAGCCACTGCCTCAGGGTATCGTATAGCATAATCTACAATCACTAGGATATAATTTTTCCATGCGGAAATTGGGGTACTCAGAGGACCCACAATATCCATAGCTACCCTCTGAAATGGCTCCTCAATCAGAGGCAAAGGCATCAAAGGAGCTCTCACCTTGTCTCTTGCCTTGCCTACCTTTTGGCACTGCTCACAGGTCCTGCAGTACCCTGTTACATCTCTGGAAATTCCAGGCCAATAGAAGTCTTGCATAATATGCCTATTTGTACATTTTATGCTCATATGACCTGCAAAGGGAATACCATGGGCTATGGCTAGAAGCGCCAGATGGTAAGCTCTAGGCACTACCAACTGCTGTACTCTCTCACCTTCTAGCCCTCCCTCAGGGGTCACTTGTGATGACCGTGCCCTGGCCCAGCAATCAAGGAGCCTCAAGTCTCACCCCTAACACCAGGGAGGTCATCTCCTAGAGGAGGAAAGGATAATTAATACACACAGTAAAGTACAATTTCCCTTAAGTGCACACAGAGATCACAGTCAGTCTGGGGCTGGCTGCTCCCTTGCTCACCAGGTCCTCGATAAGACTCCCCACTGGTACAGCTATAGGGTCCAAGTCTCAGCCTAACTGGGCAAGCTAGAACCTACAGTACCCTCTCTGTCCAACTAGTGCTTCGCCCATCTCTCCCCAGTCGTCACACCATGGTACAGCACTCTTCACTTTTCAAGGGCTTTATCCCTCTGCACCATAGTGCAGCACACTTTTCACTTATTAAAGCAATCTTCCAACCATAAGCCATAGAGTTCACTGAATGTTGGTCACACAGGATGAGCATGTCCTTTTGCAGTGTCCATGAAAGTAAATACATAGATCTGTATGTTTACATGTACAGTTGTCTATGGTTTTATTTTCTGAGTATATATAATATCAAGTTAGAATACAGAGCTTACCTTTCACAATATTGTTTATTCTGAAGGTTGAATTTATAGGTTGGTCTAACAGTGCGTGATTAATTTTGCAGGTAACAGATGTGTTTATTTTTGCTATAACAGTGATGTTGCTTTGTACTTGGTACGATGTATTTCCATCATGTGAACTGACTTCTGATTTGGATCCCTGCAGCTCAATCTCATTTTCCCACCATGTAACACTGACCTCTGGTGGGTAAAATTGTACAGCTCTACAGCTTAATGTTACATTTGTATGAAGCAGGACTCTCTCAGTTGGCCCAGAAATTGATGGAGGGGAAGGTTTTCCTTAAAGAAATGAGAAGATAAGAATTAATATTGAAAATACAAACAACAAAGTCACTTACTATATATTTATGACAAAATTATTTATTGCACATAGTCAGATATGATAATGAACTAAAGAATATAATGTTATACATCTATTCACACTTTAAATACAAAATATAAATCCCTCAGTCATCAATCATCAGTACCGAATACATTTATATCTAAAAGATGTGATGTATAATTGGGAAAACATACATACCAGCAGCTGGAACCTTCTAAGATATATTGCAGGACAGTAGTAAGAGTTACAAACATGCTGTGTATTTAATTAGAAAAACAATAATACCACTGAGGACAAGTTTGGGAAAATGATGTGAAGCATTGCAAATGTGGGTGGAATTCAGAGACCGCTTCAGTCAACTCTATGATCGCCTTGGTCGGATGGTTGAGTTGCAGTCATGGGTTTAATGTAATTTAGAGATATTCGTAACTAGCATATGTCTGAATAGTTGTATATCAGGATCATCCTCCATAACCATATGACCTGTGACCCCCCCCCCCCCCCCGCCAGTCCCATACTACTTCTTGTGTAAGTGTGTGTGCAAACAACAGTCAGTTATGGGGTAATAATATAAATCTTTATGAATAAACAAAACACATGACAAATTTCACAATGCTACTCAAAAATGTTAGAAAAACAACACACTTTCATACAGTGCATAGCTTTACAAAGAGTAACCTTTCTCTAAGGTGAATTAAACAAAAATTAACATAAAATATTTTATAACTCTATACACTGTGGGGGGAATTTAATAAAGCCTACACGGTCTTTTTTTTCTGTGTAGGCATTATGGCATGCTGCTTACATGAAAGTAAGCAGGTTTACGATCCAGTAAGCACTGCTGGGAGGCACACATGCACATGCCAACAAGGGAAGTTCTGTGGCATGCAAATCAGCTCAAGAAGAAGTGAATCTCATTTAAATGTGGCAAGGAGAGTGATCCAGCAAGCAGACAGGCAGACCTGCAGAGCCCATGTCAGTATCTGTAGTGTACATGGAAAAATTCCGTGTACAGGAATGTAGACAGCCAAAAGGGTGTGTGAAAATGTAGATAGATGGACAGAAATGGCATACCACACAGATAAAGGAGTGAAAATATCCTCTGTGTGTCATAAAAGTTACAGGAAAATATGTTAATATATATTTTTTTAATAATCTGGGCATGTTATCACTGTGTGCTACAGTGTGAAAACATGTTTTATTAAAAAAAAAAAAAAAAAGACGGAAAAAACAAATTAATATTATGATAAAGAAATGTATTACTGGACCCTGCATGGAGCATTTACAATGCTACACTGGTGCTGTTGCTAATGTGGTAGGGCTTGGAAGTTTGTAGTTTCCAGTTTGTGAGCATGGATCCCTATGCAGTTGAGGTGGATTTACAGAATAGCAAAATGGGGTACTCATGTCCGCATATCCTCTCTGTGCAGGTAGACCACCATGTATGTATCCACAGAGAAGGTAGTTGACATCAGCAGAGGGTGTGTCAAAGACCTGCTACACTGATTGTACCTTAGCTGGGCCTGTTTGCTCAGTGCACCACAATGCTGAGTATGGAACGTCTGGGGAGGTGTGCACTGACTTCTAAGCAATGTTTACCTACAGGGTGCATGTTTCCACGTGTTTGCATGGCATGTTGCTGTGCTAAACCTGGAAAGTTTGGGGGGGGTGCACTGACTTCTAAACTGTTTACCTGTGCAGCGAGCTTAATGCTGAGAGTATCTAAAAAGCAATGATGTATTAATAAATTGTGACCCTTGTTTAACTTAAACCAGGGCCAGTAAACAACGTTAATCATATACTAGGCAGGTGGAATGCATCATAGGTAGCCAATCATACAGTCAGCACCTACAGTAAAGCACTATTAAAGTATGCATGCACCCTACATTGTGATTTTTCACCCATACTCTGCACTATTAGAGTACAGACTTGGGAATTTTAAGTGAAATAATTCTAGGGGCTGCTGCAGGTCTGCTACATCTGTATGTGCTAGATGCTGAAGTCAATGCTGCTGTTGGTGCTGCTGACAATAGGCCTAGGCAGAGAAAGAGAAGAGTGTTCAGGCCCAGGGTAACCTTCCAGGAGCTACATGAGCTGGAGATTGTAGAGCACTACAGGGTGGACAGAGACATACTACAAGAACTCACTGAGCTCTGCCACCCTCAACTCAGACCCAGAGCCAACAGAGGGGAAACTATCCCACTGAAAACAAAGATATGTGTAGCCCTTGAGATAATAATCCCAGGTACCTTCCAAAGACCAAATGGGGACATGATGGGGGTCTAACAGGCATCAGCATCAGGGTACACTACATCAACCACAAGGGGTATCGCTCCATCTGCCAGGTTGTGTGTAATGCCCAGGGCATTATCATGAATGTGTGTGCAGGCAGCCCTGGCAGTTACCATGACTGCCATATCTGGCACACATCACAGCTGTACCAGACATTTGCCAGGGGAACATCCCATACAGCCTTCTACTGGGGGATGCTGGGTATACACTGGAACTGTGGATGATGACACCCATTATAAATGCACACATACCTACCAAAAAATGTCATAACGAGGCCCATGCACAAACTAGGAACATCATAGAGTGTGCATTTGGACTGCTGAAGTCACGGTTCCAGTGTCTCAATATATCTGGTGGAGCCCTGCTGTACTGTCCAACCACATGTGCACATATGTTCACAGTATGTGCCATGCTACACAATATGATAATGCAGAAACAGCTGCAGTAGGATCAGCAAAGGGAAGGGATACACAGCCCCTCACCACTAGGTCACCACAGCCACATGCACAAGAAGACTTGGAGGAGGAGACCCCGATGATGTCCCTGTAGGCAGATGTAGGTGTGCCCAGTATATAGGGTACCTGTCAAATCTTCGAATGCTCAAAATTTTGAACATTACATGGTCAAGACCAAGCATTCGAAATTTTGAGTGCTCTAAGACAGACTTTCAACAGCACCATATGGTGCAGATAAGGAGAACTTTTCTGCACTGAAGTGTGGTCTCGGAGTTGGTATATTAAAGTAGGGGGTGTGTGGGGGGTGCACGGGGGCTTGCCCCCCTGCCTACACTGTTAAAGTGTTTTTTTCTGTATTTTCTTTTTTTTTTTTTAACGATCAAACATCCAAATGTCGAACATTTGGTCTCGACCATGTAATGTTTGACATTTTGGATGTTCGAACATTAACATAGATCCCCAGTATACCCTGGCATTAGCTAAGAGTCAACAGATACCACATTCACTGACAACCTAGAGCCCTAGGGACTGACACTTTACACCTACTCACATACATAACATGCTGACACCAGGCAACCTACACAACCTGTACCTATGCATGTATTGGTTGTGTACTGCTTGCATCACACAGACTTAGCGCTGAACTACAGGTCTCTCAACTGCTGCATTCACAAGGTAAGTCTCTAAGCTAAACACTAATTGTAAGGATTACTATAATATATCATTTTTTAATTTCTCCAAATCTTTTGGGTTTCTAATAGCATGACGGGAATGGGCCCCATTCCTAAGTCAAAATACGATTAAAGTTCATAAAATTAGTATTGTTTCAATCTTTGATGTCAGCCAAACGTGCTCTTCACAGCACCCACAATGTACCCAGTAATGACTCCTTCGTCAATTAGTTCGGAGTTACATAGGTAACATATCCAAATATGATTGTAGATTATTTTTTTATAAGACCCATTGCTCTTACTACTATTGGAACTATCTAGGCATCTTTCTTTTACATTGCTCTCATTTCTGCCTGTAGATCCTGATATTTTATGACTTTGTTTCTCTCTGTACACAAGACACTGTAGTCACTGGGTGTTGCAATTTCAATGATCAATGCTACTCTTGTCTTTTTTTCTTGGACCACTATATCCAATTTTCTACCATCTGTCTTTTGAACTGTTGGTAATGGGTGATCCCATGTGATATAAAGTCATCATTTTCTATGATGCTTTGTGGCTCATGTTTCCAGTGTTTCTCAACCACTTCAATACCATAATGTTCGCACAATCCCCACTGCAACAATCTTGCCACATTATTATGCCTTTCAGTATACAGTTCTTCTGCCATTAGTATGTCGCAACCAGCAACAAGGCATGCAACTGTTTTCAATTCGGTTTTACAAAACCTACATTTGTCTATTTCTTCCATATGTTCAATGGACTTTGTAAACCAACGTGTATGTAGCGCACTGTCTTGGGCTGCCAGTATTAACCTTTCATCTCTTGGTTTGAATTTGCCTATCCTCAACAATTCCTGCATTCATTCCTGGTCAACATGAGGTTCTTCCAGAAGTTTTCTATACTTGCAAGTATATTTATGCTTTTTCCACATTTCTTGCCTTCTCATATGGGCCTTCACCTTATATTCATTCTTTTGTTTTTTGGCACATTCAGTTGCTGCCTGATTTTTATCGACTTCTGGCTTGAGTTCCATTACTGCTTAATACCAATACGCTTCTTCTAAATTAAGCAGAAAAGTCATCTTAGATTTATTATCCTCATATTTCAAAACTTTCACTACATTTGGGTCTTGTGAGGTCAGCAGATATGTGTGGAGTCCCACGATTGCAGATCTATACATGTAATCAGTTTCAAGGAGGCCCATCCCTCCTTCGAAATGAGGAATATATAATCTTGGTATACACTGATTTTTATAAATCATTTGGTGAGCATGAAGCAACCTTCTTGTTTTTCTATCCAATCTATCCAACATGTTTTGGTGCCAGTCAATCACTCCAAAACTGTACGTTAGGACAGGAAGAGCAAATTGGCTTATAGCTTGGATTTTGTTCCTAGATGTTTTGTTCCTAGATGTCAACACTGTTTTCAGAATTCATTTAAGTCTTCTAATGTATTCTGTGCTAAGTTTTATTTGTATCTTTTCATGTTTTATTGTTGATCCTTTATCATTTTCCAAATATTTATACACTCCATCTAGCTCAAGTTCTTTAAATTTCACATTCTTGTCCCAAACTGATGATTTCCTGGTGCTGCAGTTTTTCTGCTTTAAAGGTTCCTTTTGCGCACTTATCAAGACCAAATTACATTCTTATATCATCTAAAAAAGTTTTGACAACCTGCAGCTGTGCTTTCAGTTCCTCATCTGATGAGCTATACAGTTTTAAATCATCGACAAAGAGAAGATGAGAAGTCTTTACACTTTGTTGTTTTTTAAAGGAGTACCGCACCCACAGACTCAAGACATGTTTAAAACATCATGGCATGATGTTTCCTACACTTTAACAGCACTCTGGAATTATTTACAGGATTTTAAATATTTTTATATGTAATTCCAGACTCTGACCACCTGAAGGCTGGCATATTGACGTGGTTTGGATAAATCAGGTTGCCATCCAGTATCCCAGAAATCATTGTTTGGCTCAAAAATATTACATCATGCAGGCCACCGTTTGCCTAAAGTTCCTGTCATTTCATAGATGTTGCATGCGTACAAAGTAGTGAGTAAAATAGAACACTGTAAGTAACATTCCCTGCTGCTGGATGACTACTTAAAACAGAAACAGTGCAAATGCCACAGAACACACTCAAAGTGTTGTTTACTGCTGCCTTTTTTTCTAATTTAGTTTAAATGGCACTAATTTGTGAGACAATGAATTCCAGTCCATTTATTTCTCCCATCCCCTATAACACTTAGCTTCCCTAGCTGTCAAAGTCCTGAGGGTAATTTGACCTGGTAATTCCATTGTTTGGCAGATCTCAGCATGGTGCTTGACTCCTGTAATTTAATCTTTGCTCTAGCATTTCCTTTGTTAGAGGGGACATTTTTTTGCTGCACTATAGCCATGGCCTTACTTGACTGCAATCACATCCAGTAAGGTCTTGCACCAAGGAGCTAAAGAATAAAACATTTATAGTATTAACTATTTTAGATCTTTATTAATTTAAGTGTTAAGGTATCACTTCATGCTTCCACTTTGTTAAAAATTGAAATTTACATGTGCAAAGTTTGTTGGTATGCAGTGTTTGTCTTCATATGTTTTTACTCCACTGGTTGGTTTGCAAAAAAAAAAAACTTTTGCAGTGTCCCTGGATTTGTCTTTGTACATACAAACCACATTGCTATATTTTCCCCTTCCTTTTTCTTGTATCCAGAAGTCACTTATAACAAAGTACAATTTTTATTGATTTTTTTTAAATAAAGGACATCAGTGTTAACGTACCTTGAATCAGATAATGGATGCCATTGCAAAGAATCACTGTTGAAATATTTGTGCATGGACAAAATCCCTTACTAAATCTATTTGCCAGCCTCCAGTTCAATTGGTGCTATGGCTTTAATATACTGGTGTGTTTGCTCATGCCTTCCAAATATCTCCACCATTACATACCAGTTTTGCAGTGTAGTAACCACCCAACATGCCCATACACCTTTAGCCATCAATATGCAGCTACTCCTGTTCATGTGAGTATGTGAATTCATTTTCAGACTTAAGGTGTGGAAGCTGCACTGAATAATTCTAGGTACTTGTTCAGGTTTCACATGGTGCTTGCAGTTAGAGCTACTGTCATGTTAAGCCATTATGAATATGTTGCACTGCCACCTCTGATACCAGGGTAATGTTTTAATCTTTCTATTCCTGCACTGCACACTAGCAGTATCTGGTGCAAATACAACAGAGAAGTATGCAAGCGATACACCACCTAAGCATTATTTGCCGTGCAGAATGTACAAGTATGCATACCAACTTTCTGTGTTTCCAAACATCGGTGTTACTACACTACTACTGAATAAAATGAATAGCACTCAGGCTGGGGGAAGGACAAGGGAGCCATGACATCACAGAATGGGTGGGTCTTATTATTTTAGTTAGAATCAGATGACAGCTGTGGTGATGTCACTTTGGGGGAGGGAACTGATTAAAAAAAAAAAAAGTACCTGCACCGCCCGGCCTCGATGATGTCAGTAATTGGGTGACTCCAACAAGCTTTATTCAAATGTGAGAGAATCATTTTGTAAGTGAAACCATCACCTCAAAACTAGTGTAACCAGTCAGGAGGAGAAGGTAACCTCACACAACACAATTCCAGTATCACATAGTCCCACCACATCAGCGAACCAAACACATAAATACACAAAAACATACTCGGAGGCTCTAAATAAAAATCTACCTAAGCAACAGAGACCTCCAAAGCAGACATCCAAGCAAATGCTACCTCAAAACAAAACGCACACAACACATAGCCCACAAAGTCAGTGTGCCAAGCAGCCACAGCCCTTAAGGCTAAATAACACACCTGATACTCTTGTAATAGGTGACTCTATTGTCAGACACACTGATGTCCCACTCACCAGGCTGAGTAAAGAGAAGGTCACGGTGAGCTGCCTGTCGGGTGCTAGGATCCACCACATAACGCAAACACTCAGGTCACTCCAAGGCAAATACAAATATGACTCAGTCATTGTACATGCTGGTGTGAATGACCTGAGACGTACCTCCCTGGACTACATGAAAAGAGACATAGAGGAGCTCTCTGATCATGTAGCCCAGGCTGGTATGACCCTGACCTTGAGCAGCATCTTACCCTCACCTAGAATGATGCCACAGTACAAAGACAAAATGATCGATTTTAACAATTGGCTAAAATTTTGGTGTCATTCAAAGGGGATCCAGTGTCTGTCAGCCTGGGATGACATACTCGACAAGCCACGTTGCTTCACTAGGGATGGCTTTCACCTGTCACCACTGGGCTTTCGGATATTGGCAAAGGTGCTTGCCACCCCCATAGTGCCTTTTTTAGGCAAGGCTCAAAAGTCAAACTCACCCCCATAGACAGCACAAGGAACAAGAAACTAAGGGTAATGCTGCTAAACGCCAGAAGTCTTAACCTCAAGATGCATGCACTCGAAGCTCTCCTCAGTATGGAGAACATCGATATCTGTGCAGTGACAGAAACCTGGTTCAAGGCTCCAGAGAGCACCCCAGCACTACCAGGCTACATCTCATATCATGCTTTTTGGCCCCAAAACCCGAACCGAACCACAAAAGGAGGGGGAGTTTCCATATTTATCAAGGATATCCACACCTCCAGGTTAGTGGCATTGCACAAAGTATCGGAGACCATCCATGTGCAACTAACAGTGGGCAAGACTGCTTTTCAGTTTATAGCATCCTACAGACCACCCTCTCAAAGTCAGGAATCCCACTCGGCTTTCCTGAAAACATTGGAGAACATGAAGATCTCTCCGAACACCATTATATTGGGCGACTTCAACTACCCAAACATTGACTGGGAGCACTACTCAAGCCCCAGCACCTTAGCCCAAAGGTTCCTGGAAATTATAAACTCAAATGCTATGGAACAACTAGTCACCACTCCCACAAGAGGGGACAACATACTAGACCTGATCATTACCAACATGGGGACTCTATGCTCCACACCAGAAGTATATCCCTCATTGGTAAGATCAGACCATAAATTAATTTGACTGGATGTCCACATCCCGACCCCACCCCCAGCCCAGAAAACCACAGTGAAAAACTTCTCAAAAGTAAACTTCTCACTTCTCAAAACTGAAGTGGAATCCTTCAAGGCCCCAGGGCCAGTGGAAACTACGGCCCAAACTGCAGAATCCTATATAAACGCATTCTACGGACATCTCCAGGAATGCATGGATCATGCTATCCCAAACAAAACCAAGACCCAATCATCCAAAGGCAGGCATCCAGTCTGGTGGACCCTGCCATAAATAAACTGTACAACAGAAGGAGGAAGCTACTACATGATAGAGCAAAATCCCTAATAGGGAAGGCATCTCTGATCAGTACTAGCAAAAATTACAATCCTCATAAAATCCTCCAAGGCCAGCTTCGAGAGAAAAATTGCACAGGACACCAAAGACAATCATAAGGCTTTTTTCAGTTATGTTAGAAACCTGGGATGCAACTCCCAGATTTGTTCTGAGTTGATTCTAAACGACAAAAATACACTGAACCCACAGACATCGCCAATATCCTGGCAGACAGGTTCAGTGCAAATGTCTTCACCCCCTCCCCCCCAAAAGAGCAAGTATCTATCCCAGCAGAGGGCTGCCTCCCAAACATTTCTGATGCTCAGGTGAAGGCTGCCCTCTCCAAAGCAAAAAACACTGCTTCCATGGGACCAGATGGCGTCCCAGGTTGTGTCCTACATGAACTCCAAGAGGAACTAATCCCTCAAATAAAACAGCTATACAATCTTAGCCTCACTACAGGATATGTGCCCACAGAATGGCGTACAGCAACAGTGGTCCCACTCCACAAAGGTGGAGCCTCTACGGACCCTGGAAACTATCACCCCATAAGCCTGACTAGCTTAGTCTGCAAGGCTATGGAGAAGATCATCATGGAGCTCATAAACAAAGACATTGGGGACCTACAGACACTAGATCCTACCCAGTTCGGCTTTGTCAAGGGCAGATCCTGCCTTTTGAACCTAGTTGACTTCTTCGAAACAGTCACCAAAGCCATAGATGAAGGGAAGGTAGTCCACACAGCCTATCTGGACCTTGCAAAGGCATTTGACACAATACCCCACTCGGGCATCATAGATAAGCTATCCAGGTTAAATATAAACCCCTATGTCACAAGATGGGTCACAAACTGGCTCAAAGACAGAACCCACAGAGTGAGAGTTGCTGGAGCCATGTCAGACTCGAAACTGGTCACAAGTGGAGTCCCACAGGGTTCTGTCCTGGGACCACTCTTGTTCGGAATATACTTTTCCGAGGTACAGGCAAACGTGGGAGGACTATGGCTTACCAAGTTCGCAGACGACTGCAAACTGGGTGCCATAATCAACTCTCCAGCTGACACAAACATCCTTCAAAAAGGTCTCACAGAGACAGATAACTGGTGCCAGTGCCATGGTTTAAAGCTAAATGCCAAAAAATGTATAGTCATACCCTTTGGCAAAAACAATGTGCCCAGAAATTACCACACAGGCGGAAACCCATTAAGTACAGAGAAAGTTATTAGGGACTTGGGGACCCAAGTTGATAGCAATCTCTCCTTTGAAAACCGCATTTCCAAAGTGGTTAGAAAGACCTTCTACATAGCCCACCTCATCACGAAGGGTTTCACATCTAGATCAAGAGAGGTAATCGTGCCCCTTTATTCATCCCTCATCAGGCCCATCATAGAATACAATGCCCCTTTTGGGATGTACCTTACCCGACACCTGCAGCAATTAGAAAGACCCCAAATGTATCTCACCAAGAGGATCAAGGGTCTCAAACAGATGCCATATGCTGCTCGGTTAAAAAACTCCAGCTCTACTCAGTTACATACCGCCTACTTCTAGACGATCTATGCCTGACATACAAATCTATGTCAAATCTAGAATTAATGGACATGCTCCACCTCAGTAAATCTAAATCCCTTAGAGCCACATGCTCGAGGGACTTGAACCTCAGCACAGAAATAAATAGAACTTGCTGGAGGGACAGGTTCATAACCCAGAGGCTCCTTTCGCTCTGGAATATAATTCCAGTTCATGTGAGGCAGAGCACCTCACTGAATCTCTTCAAGAAGAATCTCAATAGGTGGATGGGGGATCGTAGGTTTGTCCCAGGGATTACTCCCGTGTCACTATTAGACAGAAGCACAGTAAACTAAACCTTAAAAAGGGCACGGTATACTCAAATCAAGGGGTGGCGTAAGCCATACAGAATCGGGCTAGGCTTATAATTGCCCCAGGGCAGATAGCCTAGTATGAACCTATGAACCTATGAACAGTATGAGAAGGTAGGCTTCTGTTACAGAAGTAAGGGGAATTATAAAAATTGTAAATGCTTTATTGTTGTTGCTTTACAGAGGACAATATAAATAGGGAGGAAAAGGGCTGTGAAGTTGGGGAATACATTAGAGAAACCTGTTGTACTCCTTTAAGGGCCAAACTGTAGCCCTAGCCTAAGCTGTTAAGTAAACAGCTTAATGGGTTAATGGCAAGGCAGAATAGAAACAGTGACAGAGAGTCACCCTGGAATATCCCCCTTTGATTTTTTTATCTCTGGGATAATAATCTTTCCTTTATCATGGTTTAATTGCAAAATGGTCTGCCACTGTTTCATGATCACTTAATGTAGTCAATCAGTGTAGCATGTATTTTATACATTTTTAAGCACTCTTTTATCCATGAATGTGGGATACTATCAAATTTTTTTTATAGTCAATCCATGCCATACTTAAATTCTTCCCTTTTTACAGTTCTCCAGTATAACTTTATTTAATAACAAATGATCCATTGTTCCATATGACTTTCTTTTATTGCCTTTTTGTGCTACTGCCATAATTGAATTTTCTTCTAGGTGACTAAACCCTGTCAGCATCAATTCCCACGTATAGTTTATATGTCAGTGGAAGGCAAGTTATTGGTCTATAATTTTTAGGGTAGCTTGCAGGTTCACTCTTAAGTAAGAGCATTGTTTTGCCTGTTGTTAGCCAAGATGGTGTCTGTTTGGGGTGCGCATATACATAGTTCTTACTCATGGCTAAATCCTCGTGCAAAGACATTAATAGTTTTAACCAAAAGTTAGGTACTGCATCTGGGCCTGGGGTTTTCCAATTAGAGGCTTTTCTTAACTTTGTTTCAATCTCCGTGACAGTTACTTCATCCCATTTCATATCCTGTACCTTTAACCTTCTTATTCTTTTTTTACTTCTTCTATCCATTTAGTATCTTTGTTATGTTCCACAGGATATTAGCCCATGGTGGTGGTGCTGCGGTAGCCTTGTTGCCTCACAGTAAGATGCTGTCCGGTTCGATTCTCAGCTACAGCATCTTCTGCATGGAGACATGCGTGAATGGGAGTACCTTCGTTGAAGGTTGTGTGTCAGGCCTGGCAAGCCAGTATGTAAAAATCAACTGCCAATCATTAGCGGACCGGAGTTCTGCTGTGGTGACCCCTAACCGGGAAAAGCCGAAAGACACAAACAAACAAGTTATGTTCCACAGGATCTTCATACATACATACTTATCCAAGATATACCTACTTCCTTTTTTTGAGGTCTTTCAATTCCTTTTACCTTATTTCCCAATTCTCTATGAAACTTTTTTGGGTCATCAGTAAATTGCTTATTTTGTACCTTCCTTTATATTTATCTGTACATCTTCTAAGTGTTTTCCGTCTGTGCTGAAATTTTTATTTTTTTATTTGCAATAGTGCATGATAGATCCTGGTCTGTTCTGTTACTGTGCATTGGTTTTATCACATCTATCTTTCTTAATATTTTTGTTGATCTACTCCCTCTTCTATAGTCTACTAAGATAATGATACTCCTTGTCTTAATTGCTTTATAGTTTTCTCTATTCGATATTTCCATGATGGTATTCAATTTCTCCCATTCCTTTCCCTCATTACCCTTTGCTCTTGTTGTAGAACTTTATCGGTTATTAATTTAGCAGCATGGTAATATATCCTGTTTACTTCTGTTATATAACATGGACAGTCCTAATTACTGCATTCATTTGTTTTATTAGAATTCTGACTTTTTGGGTTTTATTGACCTTCTGCAGTCTATTTCTCTCATTGATCTTAATATATCTATCCATGTCCATTAAATTAAGCAACTCTTCTCTTAGCTCATTTTCTTCCAAACTGAGGCCACATCCCTTGTTTTCTGATTCCTGCAGGCATTCTATAGAAAGTTCTATAGCATCTTCCTGTGGCACCTTCTCAATTCCATCCTGAACATCTGTTGTTCTTTCATACGGGAACTCACTGGCCTATCACTCCGCAACATTGATTGCATCAGGGCTTCCACATTTTCTTGTTCCTTTCCTTGCTGTCTAGCTTCAAGTGAACATTTCTACTGGTTTCCTGTGGAAGGCTCCAAAATATCTTGATATGGCACCTGACCAATTGCTTCCTGTTCCACTGGTTTCCCCTTAATTTGGATATCCTTTACTCTATTGTACTATATCATATGTATGGATCTGCTACTTTTATGCAAGGAAATATAGTGGGCTAATTGGATATATGTGACATCCACATGGAACTACAGATATCCAGTCCAATAGTATGTTTTCCTTAATATTCACTAGACCTCTTGGTTAGAATATTCACTACATCAGTCAAGGGAGATGTTAAACAGTGGGCTCCCATGATATTTGGAATACTGTATATCCCAGCAGATAATGCGCCATTGTTCCACCACCCCCAAGACAGCAGTATACCCATACAACTGATTTAACAGAAAATCACCTATGGTATATTGATGGACCAGGCAATCTCTGGGTTGTAACATAGATATTGCTCACACCATTGTATGTCTCTCCTCATGGATGATAACAATGTACAAATTTATGCTGTTGATTGTGTGATGAATGACTCCTCTTTGTCTGGTGACCTGAGTGGCTCAGTGAACTAGGGAAGCTAGCATGGGTCATGGTGTTGATGGTTCTAATCTGGAAATACTCACATCTTTTACATGTGAGGTAGTACTATGTTGTAGTTTTCAGACTGTCATATCTCTTAGTGCAAGAAATCTGAACAAAGCCAGTAAGATTGGGGGGATAAAGGTCCAAACATAGGGACAGATTTCAAATATTGTCCCCATAAACCTAGAAACTCACTGGAAGTAAAGGTGTTGCTTTATTACATATGTTCTGAAGGATATAATGTCTGAAACAAATATTTATATGCAAGTAATATAATGTAGTGATGTCAATATTCAATAATTCACCAGAAGACCACTAATGTATGAGGAACAGACCAAACATATGAGGCAAAACTCTGGACATTCTGTGGAAATCAGGACAGTTGAGAGGTATGCTGAGACTGTCAGTCTGTTGGTGGTGTAACATTACCATCTGCAATCACTAAGTACAGTACACAGCTGGGGAATGTTGTGAACAGCTTGAGTGAAGTGCAGTACTGCAGAAACAGGGGAGGATGCTAATGTCTGTAACATACAAAATCCCAGACTGGAGTACAGGTAGGTGTGGACTGCAATCACATTATAAGTACTGAAAGTCCTACTGGGCATGCCCATACACTTAATTAAAATCAGTTCAATCCTGTTGCCCCTTCATCAAAAGGACCTGTTATGTATAAATGTCTATACATACAGATATATGTATATATATCCATCTGTTACTATCTCCCTCTCACATGCATAGTATATCTATTACTATGTAGTGTCAGCTAGATATGTACTGATGTATATAGCTATGTATATTAAAATGATACATACACCCCTGCATATATCTACATAACAGATATACATATCATGCACACACACAGCTACATTTATATATACATCCCTATTAATTACACAAATATGTGTGTGGATGCCTGTATTGTCCAGCATACCCTAATAATGGTGAGTAAATCTCCACTATCACACAGCCATACTGTTGTTCAAAGGATCCAAGCTAAGGGTGCAACAGTACAAATTCCACTTACCCACAGACCCTGTGCCTGCTGGATGTCACCATGTAGACAGACACAGGTGAGCAGGTGCCGTAATGTATAATATTGTCAAAGCGTGTATGGATGGGGCAACTTGTCCCCATCCACATGTATGCCTCTGTAACTGCAAGCAGGCACAAATGACCATACTGGCGACTGTATACACATAGCTAGGATAATTACAGTTATCACACTGCTAATATACAAGATGCAGATAACAGTATGAAGCAATATCACACTGCAGGCCACAGATGCTGGTCAACACAGGCCTAATTTCTGTAATGCACAAGTGCTGCTCCTGCAAATGCACATACAACAGAATTAGCATGTGCCACGTGTGATAAGTACTATAATCTATAGTGAATAAGACTAGATAGGTAGGGATTTTATTCTCACTCCAGCCCACTTGGTGCGAGACTGTGTCAGTGTGTATGTATCCTCCTGCAAATTAATGGACATGCCCTCATGGGTTGTCCACCTGCAATGGTTATGCACTTTCTGGCCCTGTCACTTGCTGCTGGCTTCCACACTGTCATCTTCTACAAGGCCTGATTATGTCAGCCACCTTAAGACTACCAGCTGACAGTGTAATATCAGATGTGAGCCATGGTGCATGCAATAAATACAGTGATCTACAGTATATAAAGCTAGATAGGAAGGTGTTCTAATCTCACTCCAGCCCACTTGATGCGTGTGTGTATACCCACCTGGTGCAACTTTTGTAGCTTAGACATATGTAGGGCTTTGCAATGTTTTGTTTGTACTAGATAATGTGCCCCCCCAAAGGACTGACCACAACAAGGCCTGCATATGTCATCAGTCATGATATGTCCTAAAATAATAGCACTAGCAGGCATGAGGTGTGTTAAATGCACCATGTACTGGGATCTGTAGTATGTACCATTACATAGTAAGTGTGCACATCTACATACAGCCAACCTGCACTATGTGTGTGCCTTGGAATGTCCTAAGTGGCGTTAGCCTCAATGTAGCCATGTGTTTGTGTGAGCCTGTTAGAGCATTTTACAACATGTTATGCAACCATGGGAATGCATCAACTGAACACAGAGAGTAATGTAGCCATCGACTGTCACTGGTAAAAAAGATGTGGATGCATTCACTGTTGTACAACTAATATCAACAGGTTTGAGACATACATTCCAGACTGTCACTGTTATACTGAATGTGGCAGTCATCACAGTTATCATTGTGTGCAATGGCGTCCTTGCCATGTCACTATACAGGCATATCATACAACTGTAGCAGCCACAAAGGTTGCAACCTACACCAATGCACATTACACAGAACATGTCCTATGGAGTCCATGTCAGGACCATACATGTGTGGTCTGTCTCCGAAATGCCTTGGGGGGATGTGTATGGCTCCATATATGGAGGTGTCAGTTCGCACTGTGTGCCTCCTGTGTATCCATGGCAGGACTAACACATGTGACACCTGTGCTACACACCAACAACATCAATGTGGTATGCATAGTACATGCTGGTGAGACAGTAATGTAACACAGGCAGTATGCTCTACATGAAACAGGCCCCCTATGCATGTCACTCACACATCTGCTGTGACACACATCATGTGCAGATTACACATTGCGATGCAGAACACAACAAACATAATTGTTGCTGGGTAACTGTTGGTACTGGATGCAGGATATATGTAGATGCATCATCTCCATCAAAACCCTGGTGGCACTTATGAAGGGTAGCAAACCTTCATACAGATTAGGGATGCATGAGTATGCAGAATGCCAACATTGTCCTTGTTAGCCTGTTATACACATTTGAACCTATGGAGCCATGCACTAATAATGCTGTAGCTTGCTGACAACATATGTCCGCTGTGCTGACATCCCATCCTGAGCTGCTTTATTTACACTGTGTATCCATAGGTTATCCCAATAGACTCCTGTAACAGAAACATAAACAAGCCCATGACACACCTGTCATTATGTAACTATGCAACCAATTCAACAACATAAGGACCACCTAAGGTACACAAATGTATGTGGCATACTTGTGACAAATGCCAGCATTACAGTATCTCTTGTTAACCACTACAAGTGGCATGGTGAACCAACACTGCATTGCACAAGTACGGGTTAAGTAATAGAGTCACCCTGTGCATCAGACCCATAGTTTAATTTCCCTGCATCGATGTCAAGGATGACAGGGATGTGGCACAGGTATCATCACTCGCACTGGGTGTTGTGTGGGGATGCAGGAGGCTTAGGCTGGCCCAAATGGAAGACAGCATGTGTGTGGGTCAGAGTGGAGTATATCTGATGGACCATGGAGAGGTGCTGTGTGTGTCTGTAGATGACCTGCATTTGGCATTGGTGTGTGAGTGTGTGCATGTACACCAGTCAAGCTCAGAGCTAGCCCTACACATGTGTATATTGGACAGCTTTGGACCATACATGGTAGACTTGACAGTTCACTGTCTCCAGACCCAAACATGGGAACTGGCTCTGCACTGACACCACCGTACCCTAGGTCAGAAGTGGTACTAGTACCTGATGGTGACTGCTGTCTGCTGGGACCATGTCTCCCATGAGATCAACCAGGCCCACAAGCCCATGGTCTGCCACTCACCTCTGAAGCACTGGATGCATTGCCACTATGGGGGCATAAGTGTGCGTGGCCACGGGGACTCTCAACAGATGGTGTTGCTGACCTATGTCCATGGGTCTGACACTCAATGCCAACCACACATTCCAGCACAGACAATGTTCGGTCAAGACAGACACTGTTTCAGCCCACCGTTTGTCCAGTGCATCATTGAACTGATCCAGGGTGTCCCCAGTGTGGTGGAGTCTGTCACAGATGTCAGGCTGTGTGGCATCCATAACCCTAAGCATACACCTGGTGTTCTGTTCAGAATGTTCCTGTGCCTCCATGATGGTCCGAAACATGTGCTGGATGACTCGTGATGTGACACCTGCAACAGGTAGGCAGACAGCAGGCCTCCTACAAGCACCCCTGTCAATTTGCCTGTGTGGAACCTCACCAGGTCTCTGGCTATGGCCAGTTTCTACACTCACTGGAGCCATAGTTGCCAAACTTTCCTGTTCAATGTCTTTACCCTCTGACTGTCCAATATCTGTGGCCTCTGGGAATGAGGTATGCATGGGTATACAGACTTTGTGCAGTGGCAATGGGGCAGAAGAGAAATGTCTACCTCTGAGACTGATTCAGCCCTGGCACCCCCACCTGTGCCTCACTGTAGCCACTATCATCATCAGTGTCCACAGAGACACTGACATCAGGTTGTGTAGGGGACAGACTCCAACCCTCATGGTCAACTGCAATAAGAATGAAAAAAACAGTGCATTAATACCTGCACTGTTGTGTACAAAAAACATCCAAGACTCATAACAATGAAGACCCACAACTGGATTAGCAGTCAAACAACTTCCTTCATGCCTTCATCCAGAAAGCACTACCTCAGAACACAATTCATATTCAACTCAGGACCTTTATAACCATCACTTGATGTAAATCAAGCCACACATGACCAGTAATACATACATTTTACTTACTCAGTATGACACTATAATTGAAAAAAAAAACACACAAAACCCAGTACAATGTCTCTTCACAGATATATGGAAATACATATTTCACTACCAGATGTATTTGCCTTCAACCTGTTTTATTTTAAAATGCATTTTAGATTCCTTGCCTCATTTAAACCAGGAACCTTAGCTGCTCTTACCTGTAACTGCCAAAGTGTATATGTTTGTTAACTACACTCCTGTGACTACCCCCTCTCGAAACCATAGGTACCTTTTCCAGACTGGCATTTAAAAATATCCTACAATGTTTACACACATAATTACATGTACATAGGGCATTATTCTGGCCCTTAACTATGCTAGACTATAATACTTGAGAAAAAAGTCCACAAACGTCTGAAAGCAAGGAAACCAAAGAACAAGGCAGAAGCCCTCACAGTCCTAAACGCAATTTATTAAGACAGAAAATCACAGCGTTTTCGCCACACACATATGGTGGCTTCTTCAGAGGATACAAAGGCAGCCAAACACAAGCAGTTAAATACTAAAAGTTAATTGAAGCCAACTGCTATCAATTAACCACAAATTATGCAGCAAGATGCCTGCATTGAACTGAAAAAGTAAAATGCAAAAAGCATCAGGCAAGGTTTGAATACATACTAAACTCTTAATGTAGTTAAAAGACTGTGGCAATACATAAAACCAATTTTTGACACAGTCAAACACAAGTAAAATGCAGTGTATTTCCTAAAAATAAAAATACACAAGAAAAAAAGTTCACAAAATCATATGTACATTTAAAAAGCAAAATGCTATATAGTCATTCCCAAGTATACATTATTTTAACAAGGGGAACGACATAATAAAACAAATGAGTAACTTTTTACTAAAAATTAATATAAATTCCAAAGATGTAGACTGCCCACATCTAAAATGTGACCTTAAAATTAAATCAAAATACTAAATGTAAATATAACAACCTAAGCTAAACCTTGCTAGGACAAATACCAGCAAGAAAATAGCAAACAGTGCCACCAAGTGGCTTAACACTGTACCCACAAATAGTGGGCTAATGCAAAAAGGACAAAGTAAAAAATGCCAAGGCAAGTATGATTCTTAAAGTAGGAAGGGAACAACTATCTCATATACGATTTTAATTTGAGATAAGGTGCAATATTACAGCTTTCATTCAACCCCGGAGGGTAGAAGGCGTTAAGCTTAAGTTGCCAAAGCAATTCATTTGTCTCAAGTATAAGGGCACTAGGTCCACCACGGGGGTGGGCAGGGAGGTGGTCAATCCCCATAAAAGAGAAAGCATGCCCAGGAAAGGAACAGATATGCTTGGCAAGGGCATTATCAAGTCTCTTATTCCTAATGGCTCAAAGATAGATTGTACCAGCATTTATATGCCATTAGGAATAAGAGACTTGATAATGCCCTTGCCAAGCATATCTGGGCATGCTTTGCTTTATGAGGATTGACCACTCCTGCCCACCCCTTGGTGGACCTAGTGCCTTACTTGAGACAAATGAATTGCTTGGCAAAGCTGTAATATTGCACCTTATCTCAAATTAAAATCGTATATGAGATAGTTGTTCCTCTCACTTTAAGAATCATACTTGCTGGCATTTACTTTGTCCTTTTTGCATTAGCCCACTATTTGTGGGTACAGTGTTAAGCCACTTGGTGGCACTGTTTGCTATTTTCTTGCTGGTATTTGTCCTAGCAGGTTTAGCTTAGGTTGTTATATTTACATTTAGTATTTTGATTTAATTTTAAGGTCACATTTTAGATGTGGGCAGTCTATATCTTTGAATTTATATTAATTTTTAGTAAAAGTTACTCATTTGTTTTATTATTATGTCCTTGTTAAAATAATGTATACTTGGGAATGACTATATAGCATTTTTTTTAAATGTACATATGATTTTGTGAACTTTCTTGTGTATTTTATTTCTTAGGAAATACACTGCATTTTATTTGTGTTTGACTGTGTCAAAATTGGTTTTATGTATTGCCAGTTTAACTACATTAAGAGTTTAGTATGTATTCAAACCTTGCTGCTGATTTTACTTTTACAGTTCAATGCAGGCATCTTGCTGCATAATTTGTGGTTAATTGATAGCAGTTGGCTTCAATTAACTTTTAGTATTTAACTGCTTGTGTTTGGCTGCCTTTGTATCCTCTGAAGAAGCCACCATATGTGTGTGGCGAAAACGCTGTGATTTTCTGTCTTAATAAATTGCGTTTAGGACTGTGAGGGCTTCTGCCTTGTTCTTTGGTTTCCTTGCTTTCAGACGTTCATGCTAGACTATAATTGTTCCTTAACAAAACAAGTGTCATACTTACCAGGGGCAGGATTCCAGCATTGGGCAATACCTGATGGACCTGTGAAAAGTTGAGGGTGGGGTCATATTAGTACCACTGCATGCTGCAGAGCAACAAGGTAATATGTCCATATATCTCCCATTTACAGTAGCTACTGTGTTACTTGTTTTATTGGTCCCAATCTGTGTACCTGTGTATACCTTAGGTTACACCTCCACCAAAGAACAAAGACTTGACCCTCCACATAAAAGTATCTACAACCTGACACACTGACTGCTATAGTCTTACAGTGCTGATCACAGTAATCTTACCTGCACTCTCCTCAGCTGTAGAAACTGTGGCACCCACCTCCACAATGTATGGTGTGATGGATGCTTGGGAACTGTGCCTAGGTATACCAGGAATTCTTCAGTGGCTGAGAGTTGTTGTTGTTCCACTGCAGGCCCTCCACCAGTGGTAGCATGATCCCTGGCTATATCCACTACCCCTTGACATGCAGCATTAATTATATTGGTTGCCCAGTGTTGAACCTGCTCATATATCCTGCCCTGCTGGCCCATGGCATTAACTTCATGGACAAGGTCTGACCACAATGCAGCCACTGGGGTAGGTCATCTCTGGTACATTATTCCTGAAAGTCAGCACAAGGGAAACAGATTACCAGATCAGATACGTGGATGTCCACTATGTACAGATACAGCAAGTGCAAAATGGTTGGCACTATCCACTGCTTGCTCACACATGTCATACCCCCACAGTGTGACAACAGGTTTACTGTCACAATTTCAAGTGAAGGTCCAGCGACCACAAGATGTTGAGTTACTGTTGGCTGAACCCGTGTTGCTGAACCTTCATTTGTGTGAGTCCCGGTACAGTGAATGCATGATGCATTCACCCATAGGAGGTTGATCTTGCAACTAGAGATTGCAGTACAGTGGGGATCAGGAAATTTACCTTTTTCCCCACTATAGTGCAATCTCAGAGTTGCCGTCCTGCAAATTTGTCATGGCACATGATGTGCAGTGTCAGACTGCAGTCTACAGATGTCAAGAAAAGTCTAATTAACAACAGGAAGTGTGTTTGCAACATTCTGACCTTCTCGACATTCTGAATCAAAGCTTTTAGTCCACATTTAAGGTAGAAATTTGTTTTGACTGTTGACTATATGATAATAAACCATGATAACACACATGTGTGGAACTAACCAAGATAGCATCAATAGTGAGGTATTTCCCTGTGTGCCATGAGAAATTCTGCTGTGTAATCATACACCCAACACTCCAGTCTATGTAGTTTGTCACTAAGGCTAACCACCCAATAATATGTCATAAGACCAATGCCAGACAAATAGCAGTGTGCTATTACAACCACTATGAAGGGGCAGTCCAACAACAATAGCATGCCACAATGACAAAAGGCAATGCAACCTTGGAGTATTGTAAGTCCCCTGTAGGTGTAACACAGCAGGATATTAATGGCATGTCATTACCACAGGTGTAAGACAGGCTTACTGCTGTAATCTCTATTCCCCATACCTGTATCTTCTTTTCTGCATCCTATTATCCACAAAAAACAGTTACATACATGGTGGAGTGCAGTACTCCTCTGCTGAAATGTGCTACTAGTAATGTTTTGCAAAGGTGTGCTCTGAGTAAGGTCTCATACAGAATGGTTCCCCATCGCCAACTGCCTCCTTTTAAACATGCTCCCCATCTGTGGTTCTGAAATGCTAATTGCAGCCAAAAAAGCTGTACTGCACTATCATTAGCCAATGACATGCAACTACTGTGCAATATATAAGGCCTTCATGTAGACCTGGACCTCTTTCTTAGCTGTTGAGATGGACACTGCTGAGGTAAGGAGACTACATTGTTGGAGAGGGTAGGTCTGTAGCAGAAACCTTTACATAGATCTGTGTATACCACAGGATGCAGGTGCCGCAGGTACTAGACATAGGCAGAGAGTATGAACGCTTTGGAGGACAACAACCTGTAGGTTTATCTGTGCCAGTTGTGTCAGCCCTGTTGCAGAGGCAGTGCCAGGGTGAGGGTACCCTTTACACTCCAATTAAGGAATGTGTTTAAGGTATGTATGTTAGGCAACTGTGTCAATATCAGAGTACTAGGTGACATATAGTACTGGTATACAGCTATGTGAAGTGTGTCTCTACATGCAGACCTGTGACATCATGCATTGAAAAGCAGTTATTTAATTTGCAATGCTTTGTGTGGATAAAGAGTGTATGAATGATCTATTAATTGCTGTCTTCACAATAATATAATTGAAATGCAGCACAATACTGGATTTGAACCCAAGACTGTGTGTGGTAAAATGTTCTGTATGTAACTCACTTAAGAGACTGAGCTGCTGAGTCACTGCTGTGACAAATGTTCTACATTCATCAGTATGTGCATGGCTTTATATGGATATATTTCTGCACAACAGTCCAAGTTGAACATGTTCAATGTTCAATCAACATGTTCAAAAATACGAGCACTCATAAAATCAACTAAGGCCAATTTTGAGAGAAAAATTGCCATGGATTCAAAGGACAATCATAAGGCCTTTTTCAGCTATGTTAGGAACCTGGGTGGAAACTCCCAGATATGCTCAGAATTAGTCCAAAATGATACAAAAATCACTGAACCCACAGACATTGCCAACATACTGGCAGACAGGTTCAGTGCAAACTTCACCCCTCTCCCCTAAAGAAGAGATAACTATCCAAGCCGAGTGTAGCCTCCCGGACATCTCAAATGCGCAGGTGAAAGCTGCTCTCTCTAAAGCTAAAAACACAGCATCAATGGGACCCGGATGGTGTCCCCAGCTGTGTGCTACATGAGCTAAATGAGGAATTAAACCGCACATAAGGCAGCTGTTTAATCTCAGCCTTACCACAGGATACGTGCCCAAGGAGTGGCGACGGCAACTGTGGTCCCACTCCACAAAGGCGGCACCTCACGGACCCTGGTAATTACGCCCCATAAGCTTAACAAGTCTAGTCTGCAAAGCTATGGAGAGGATCATAATGGAGCTCATAAACAAAGATATAGGGACTTGCAGACATTGGACCCGACCCAGTTTGGCTTTGTCAAGGGAAGATCATGCCTTTTGAACTTGGTCGACTTCTTCAAACAGTCACCAAGGCCATTGATGAGGGAAAGGCAGTCCATACAGCCTACCTTGACCTTGCAAGGCTTTACACAATACCCCACTGGTATTGTAGAAAAACTACCAGCTTAAATGTAAACCCATATGTCACAAGATGGGTTGCAAACTGGCTTAAGGACAGAACCCACAGGGTTAGAGTTGCTGGCTGTGTCAGACTCCAAGCCGGTCACAAGTGGTGTCCCACAGGGCTCGGTCCTTGGCCCCTATTGTTTGGCATCTACTTCTCAGAAGTACAGGCCAACATGGGAGGACTTTGGCTGACAAAGTTTGCAGACGACTGCAAACTGGGCCATAGTGGAAAGTGCATCGGACACGGATATCCTTCAGAAGGGACTCACGGAAACAGATAGCTGGTGCCAGAGCCATGGCCTGAAGTTAAACGCCAAAAAATGTATAGTCATACCCTTCGGAAAAACAAGGTAACCCCAAGCTACCATATAGGTGGCAATCCACTAAGCACAGAAGAGGTTATCAGGGACCTGGGGACCCAGGTTGACAGTGGCCTTTCTTTTGACACTCACATTGCTAAAGTGGTTAGAAAGACCTTCTACATTGCCCACCTGATCATGAAGGGATTCACATCCAGATCTAGTGAGGTCATTGTTCCCCTGTACTCTTCACTTATCAGACCAATGATCGAGTACAATGCCCCATTCGGGATGTATCTCACCCGACATCTGCAGCAATTGGAAAGACCCCAAAAGTTCCTCACCAAAAGGATAAAGGGACTCCAAAATCTGTCATATGCTGCCAGATTGAAGAAACTCCAGCTCTATTCAGTCGCATACCGTCTGCTCAGAGGTGACATGTGCCTGACATACAAGGCCATGTCCAACCCGAATTAATGGACATGCTCCACCTCAAAAAATCCAAATCCACCAAAACCACTAGAGCAAGCGACTTAAACCTTAGCACGGATATAAATAGGACGTGTTGGAGGGATAGATTTATCACTCAGAGACTCCCTATGCTGTGGAATAAAATCCCGGTCCATGTGAGGCAGAGCACCTCGCTGACTCTGTTCAAGAGAAATCTAGACCTGTGGATGGGAGATCGTAGGTTTACCCCGGGAATCATCTCTGTGTCACTACTGGACAGAGGCACAACAAACTAATGGGCACAGTATTTTTTCATATAAGGGGTGGCGTAAGCCACAATAATTTGGGCTAGGCTTATAAATGCCTTAGGGCAGATAGCCTAGTATAAACCTATGAACCTATGCACCTATGTATTTTGCCATGAATGCCTTAGCAGGTGACTTTCTAAATGTTGCTGATAAAAGGGCATATTTACCTGCTATCACAGGCTTCAGTTACATCCATTATCATGTCTTTGGCTGTCTAGTGGTGTACTATTGCACCAGAATCCAAGGTACACTCCTATTTTTTCCATTACTTTTTATTCCAGTTTGAGCGGTGCAGTGTGGCATGCAGCTCTGCTGAAACATGCCTAGTGACTGTAGTTGGCAATTATTATGTTTTGTTTAAACCAGTTGTTTTAAGTAAGAGTTATGTGGTGTGGTGGCTTAATGCAGTGTGCTGCAGGTGTGATGGGCTCATGTTCAAAACATGGAGGAGGTGTTTATTTTGTACATGTGACTTACAATGTTAGAAACACATATACTCATTATAGCTGTATTTAGCTGAGCTTAGTGAAGCTGCATGATACGCACTGCCGCGCTAAAAAAAATAAGGAAAAGAAAAAAGGGGAGATAAGAAAGTTGTAAAACGGGAGCAAGCAGGGGAAAACATATTGAAAGACAGGGATGGATGTGCAGGAAAGGTGTAGGAAAGAACCATAGCTATCCATTTCTTGTACAGCAACAACTGTGTACTTTGACAGATTTGTAGATGAATTTGGATTCTCAAACCCCAGAGAGAGGGATGAGGACAACATAACAGGGTTGTCAAACCAACTGGACCAAATTATGCATATCCAGTGGACACGTGTGAAATGGAGAGCTATGTATGGGATGATAGTTTTTGGGGGGACAGGTGCCCATTTTTTTAAGTTGAGAGTGGAATGTTGGAGAACTGATATAGGTACATGTTGGGGGAGGTAAGTTGGGTAGGTGAGGATGCATTTGCAAACATTCAATTCAGACAAGACAGCAGATAGGGGTGGTGTGTGACACATGAGATGGGTAAACACCTTGGACAGGGAAGATGTTGTGGAATCCGAGTCCCATGTGCCTCCAGAAGGCAGCAGCATGACTCAAATCCCCACCCATAGGACTGTCAGCACTGCTCCATTACTGCCCCAAGGTGGCTGTGCTGGAGGCTGGCCCACCAGGATGGTCAGTATGTCTTCGATCCAGTGCAGGTATTGGTCATAGCCATGGTGGAATATCCTGTGCACAAAGACTGGCAGCGCCACCCAGTTGACAACACCTCCTCTGCCACTGCTCTGAGGGTGGCTTGACCTGTCCCTTGGGGCAGTACCACCCGATGCTGCAGGTGGTTCAGGGACAGCACAAGGGTTACCACTGGTCTGGGTTCCAGAAGTGTTGGGACCCAATGCCACAGCTGGTTAAGGCAAGGTAGCAGGAATCAGCTGGAACCAACCTTTCTTGAAGTGCTGTAGTAAATGAGGCATAGCAATATGTTATTGTTAATAATGACCAAACCATTGTTAGTATTAACAGAATCGCACATTATCCCTGGATTCTCAAAAGCTTGCATGGCATGCACGATCGGTGCAGGAGCTCAACCAGGCAATATGTCTGCTGTGCAATCCAGGAACAGCCTGCAGGAGCGTGCAGGAGAGCTCCTACACTAATCCTGCATGGACAAGGTCTTTGTATGCAAATCACCCCATTTGCAGGAGAAATCCATGCAAATAAGGTGAATTTGTGATCCAGGAAGCTTGTGACCATCCGTGCAGGACTAGTGCAATCAGCAAAACTATACTCGGTTAGTAACCAAGTACATTTCTGAAAAATCCAAAATGGAGGTAAGACAGCTTCAAATAAAGGCTGCATATCATGTGGTAAGCATGCCAGTGGCCAAGTATAAGGCCATCGGCATTGCAAACAATACAAAAAATAAAAAAAAATCAACATTCAACGGCTGTTTGTGTAGGACAGTGGTGCACAAATGGGATCAAGGGGAAAATAACAAAATGAACCTAAATTAAGCATTCTAACTAAAATCAGTATTCTGCCACACAAGTCAATGGCAGGCAGAAAAAAAACCTGGCCAGTGAGTAGTGGTTGCTAAGGGGGATGCTCAGTTTGAGACCTGTAACTATGCATTAGCAGGCAATCCTATGCAAATGAGGGGAAGGATAGTGAATCCCAGTTTACCCAAACATGTGAGTCAGGCTCCAAC
Organism: Protopterus annectens; assembly: GCF_019279795.1. Lineage (NCBI taxonomy): Eukaryota > Metazoa > Chordata > Ceratodontiformes > Protopteridae > Protopterus > Protopterus annectens. Next base: position 1,864,254,633 of record NC_056743.1, on the reverse strand, counting down.
AGTTTAAGAGTAGGAATAGCTTGGTGCAAGCCTAGGAGGTAAGTGACATTATGCGGGTGTGTGTCAGGCATACTGTAAGCTTATTGGAGCCCTGTGGCTTGGGTTTGCTCTTAGCTTAGCACAGCTAAGCTAGGGGGTGTATCTAAACCTGCCTAGCACTCTTTACAAAGCCTAAGTGGGTGTGTGCACCACACACCAGGTTGTACAGGAAGAAAAAAGAAATTAAACCAGGAAATAGCAGCAGTTTGAACATTTGCGCACTCTATTTGCATGGCGAGCAGGCAATGGGAAGGAAAAACAGCAGTAGGAAGGTAATCAAGGAGGACTAGCTTAGCTGGCAGGTGAAATGTATCAGAATCAGCCAATTACACAAGCAGCAGATCAGCCCAGCCCAGAACACTACTATAAACTGAGCAAACACCTTCCCCTCTGGTTTTTCCCACACTCTAGACCACCGGTGTGGGTGGGGAAATTTTAACTAACAAACCTACAAAATGAGAAGGGCTGCAGCAGGCAATATAAAACATGTGCAAGAGGCTGAGGGTGGTGAGGATGTGAATGCTGCCGAACAACCCACAGTGAGGAGACGCAGAAGAGTGTATAGATCCCGGGTAACCTATCAGGGGCTACATGAGCTAGAGATAGTGGAGTGCTATTGGGTGGACAAAGACCTCCTACAGCAAAGTGTTGAGCTGTACCGGCCACATCTGTCACACCAAACTGACCGAGGGGAACCCATCCTAGTGATACTAAGGTATGTGTAGGGCTAGGTATACTAGCCACAGGTACCTCCCAAAGCACAACTGGGGATATCATGGTGGATCTCATAGGCATCAGCATCCAGAGTATTCCACCAGTTCCTGGACACTATGTCAGCACATGCCAGTGAGCACTTATATTTCCTCAACACCCGTCAGGTGTTGACCAGCAATATGCATCTCTTCCACCAAATGGCAGAATACCCTGGGGTAGTGGGTGCTATAGGCTACATGCACATATGCATCAAAGCACCACCTGGTGAGCAGGGTAGGGCCGACATCAACCGCAGGGGCATCCCCTCCATCGACTGCCAGGTCATATGTGATGCCCAGGGCATTATAATGAATGTGTGTGCTGGCTGCCCTGGAAGCTATGACGATTTCCACATATGGCATCTGACGCAGCTGTACCAGAGATTTGCCAATGGGGACATCCCCTACTGTCACCTAGTGGGGGATGCTGGGTACACACTGGAGCCGTGGCTGATGACACCCATCAGAAATACACCCACACCTGAACAACAATGTCATAATGAAGTACATGCACAGGCCAGAGATATAATAGTGTGTGTGTTTGCGATATTCAGGTCACGGTTCCGGTGTCTGGATACATCCAGTGGAGCCTTGTAGTATTCACCAGCTACATGTATCCAAATTGTTATGGTATGTGCTATGCTCCACAATATGATCCTGCAGAAACAGCTGCAGCAGGAAAAGCACGTGGCAGGGCCACACAGCCCCCCACCAATGCCAAGGCCTGCACAGGCACAGAGTTACCCAGACGAGGAACAACCTGAGCCTGCCCCAGTAGGCAGAAGGAGGCATGCCCAGTATGTCCTGGCCTTGGCAAAGTGGCAATGCATAGCACATGCATTGACACAATAGGGACCCAGGGAATGACACCTCTCTCTGACTCCCACATACAGTAAAAGGGATGCCAGACATGACACTACCTGTTCTCAACCATGTATAGGGAGTGTACTATGTGCATCCAACATAGGCAGCCCACCAGCACCATCCGCAAGTCTGGCACACCCACAAGGTAAGTCAATCAACCTACCAATTGCCAAATGGAGTATAATGTGTTGTTACCTGTAGCTATGGTATGGATGTGAGCTTGCAAGGGAATTGGGTGGCTGAATGTTAAGGCAGCAGACAGTAGACACCCATAGTGGGACCATGACATCTGCAACACATACTGGAGTCAGCATAATAGCCAGTACTACACAGGGTAACAAAACCCACTGCAGGAAATTTGCTGAGTAACATGTGTGTCCATATGACCTACACATGCCAGTCAGGATGGTTCACATACCTAACAACAGTCTCAGCCAGCAGGACAGGTGTAGACAAACCCAAACAGAGCCTGTGCCATGATGCCAGAATGAAGGCTATGGTTAACCACCCCCCAGGTCTACACAAATAGACCACAGCAGTGCAGGCAGTGGGATGTTAGTTCTGAAGGGTAGGAAGTCGGACAATAATAAGTAGGGCAACCAAAGCCCCAATCTGTAGTACACTGGTATGCCTCTAGTCAGCATGATAGTTAGTAATACAGAATGAAATGGAGTACCTGACATACCAGTACAGTCATAGCAAACGTGTACAAGTGTCACGTGTACCCCCCACATCCTCATAGTAATGTAATAATGGTCAGGTGTGCCCCCAACCCTGTGTAGAAATGTAGAAATAGTCAGGTGTGCCCCCCAATATTCTACAAAGTAATGTAATAACAGTCAGGTGTGCCCCCCTCCCACTCCTGTGTAGAAATTTAGAAACAGTCAGGTGTGTCCCCCCTGCTATGCAGAAATGTAGTAACAGTCAAAGCCAAATGATCAATGGATACCCTGCAGAGACAGCATGCTACCTGTCGGTGTACAACACAAATTTCAGCACTGCAGCACAAACTACCTGTACACGGTCCACACAGTCAATACAGATGACCATACTTGGCATGCTCACACACACAGAGAAATGAAGGCAATGTCAGTCAACAACATACTGAGAGGTCATACTGGGCATGCTCACAGACTTAAACACGTGAAGGTCATGTCTGAAAACACCAGTGGACCAGACATATCTGGCGGTTGCAGTTGTTAGTGCAGACACTCATCAGTATGCACCACTCATGCCTTGCACACCCAGTGGATAGGAATACAGATATATATATGTCAGGACAACACACTATAATAAGCCAAAGGTAGATGCACATAGATGTGTGGAAGGGGTTGACTATGAAAAGGAGCCATCCAGGCCTGTCCCACCCAGCACACAGCCAAAGGCCCCCAAACACATGAGGTGCAGATGTCACTCACTGCAGATACTAGCCACCAGTATCTGTCATCATCACAGACTATGTGGTGCATGTGCCAGCTGTGCAACATGACTGTACAAGGAAGTAGTCATCTAACAGCTGTATACATGTACCTGTGAAATATGACCCCATGTTTGCCCGCATATGATATGTCAACCCCTAGATGAATGGGTTATGGCCCATGCACACACCACCCTACCCATAGCCCTGCCATGACAAGCCTGCTGAGGTCATCCAATGTGAAATACACCTTTGGGAGAGCTGTAGCCCAGTAATCTCCATGGCACGACCCATAATTGTGTACTGCTGTAGTGTGATAAACTAGTTAGGTAGGAGTTCTAACCCCAGACTTGACGTCTGTGTGTGTGTGTGTGTGTGTGTGTGTGTGTGTGTGTGTGTGTGTGTGTGTGTGTGTGTGTGAGTGTCTGACTATGCAGAGAGCGATGCTTTTTAGGGTAGTCACACTCCCTACAATTCATATACTTAACTTTGTCAAGGCTGCTGATGTCATCCACCTAGTAATACACCTCTGGGAAACTGTAGCCCAGTAATCTCAGTAGCGTGTCCTGTAACTGCGTACTGCTGTAGTGTGATAAAACTACTTAGGTAGGAGTACTATTCCCAGACATGGCAACTGTGTGCTTATGTGTGTGTGGTGTGTGTGTGTGTGTGTGTGTGTGTGTGTGTGTGTGTGTGTGTGTGTGTGTGTGTGTGTGTGTGTGTGTGTGTGTGTGTGTGTGTGTGTCTGTTTGCGTAGAGAGCAATGCTTTTTAGGCTAGTCACACTCCCTACAATTTAAATGGTCAACCTTTGAAAGGCTGCTGATGTCATCCACCTAGTAATACACCTCTGGGAAGCTGTAGCCCAGTAATCTCCGTAGCGGGTCCTGTAACTGTGTACCACTGTAGTGTGATAAACTAGTTAGGGAGGAGTTCTCTTTCCAGGCATGGCAAGTGTGTGTGTGTGTGTGTGTGTGTGTGTGTGTGTGTGTGTGTGTGTGTGTGTGTGTGTGTGTGTGTGTGTGTGTGTGTGTGTGTGTTCCTTTGTCAGTGTAGGGAGCAATGCTTTTGAGTTAATTCACAGACACTACAACCTCCAATGGTCCACTTTGACAAGTGTGCTGATGTCATCAACTGTGAAATACACCTTTGGGGAAGGGACAGGTCAGTAATCTCTGTGTCATGTGCTATAACTGTGTACTGCTGCAGTGTGATAAACTAGTTAAGTAGAAGTTCTAACCCCAGCCTTGGTAACTGTGTGTGTGTGTGTGTGTGTGTGTCTGACTCTGTTTGTGTAAAAGGCAATGCTTTTTAGGGTAGACACACCCCCTACAATTTAAATGCTCTACCTTGGTAAGGTTGCTGATGTCATCCACCCCAAAATACACCTCTGGGAAGGTTACAGCCCAGTAATCTCCGTAGCACGTGCTGTAACTGTGTACTGCTGTAGTGTGATCCAGAACTCTGGTAGGGTTCTGTACCCCCACCCCTGGCAGTTATGGATGTTTTGTGTGTGTTTCAATGTCTGTGTAGGGAGCTATGCCTTAGAGACTAGTCACACTCATTACATTTGAAATGTCATACTTTGGCAACCCACTGACGTCAGCCAATGTGTTATACACCTTTGGGGAAGAAGTCCTCCAGTAATCCCTGTGGTGTGTCCTATAACAGCTCCATGCTGTAATGTGTTATAGATGTCTGTTAGGAGTTCTATACCCACACATGTCAGTTGTGGATGTTTTGTGTGTGTTCCACTGTCTGTGTAGGGAGCAATGCATTTTAGGCTAGTCACACTAAGTACATGTCAAATGCCCTCCTTTGGCAATCCTGCTGTAAGCCAATGTGATGTACACCTTTGGGGAAGGAGTGCTGTAGTAATCAGTGTGGCGTGTACTATAACTGCATAGTGCTGTAGTGTAATAAACTAGTTAGGTAGGGGTTCTACTCCTGGACATGACATGTGTGTGTGTTTGTACCTCGTATCCTGTGTGGAGTTGGGTGTGAGCGTGTGACACTTGGGCCCAATATGTAGTGGGTTTTGCAAATTTCTTATATGGTGGCCCTAGTACATATCACAATGTCCACTGTACAGGGATAACAGCTGTGAAATAGCTAAGAGGCTGGGGTGCATATCCATACCTATACATGTGACATAAAGGCCAGACAATCACAGTTATCAACCTCAGTATTACCCAGAGCACACTCTCAACCCATGTCTCATACACACACACATGCTGAGGCAACAGCCAATATGTGTGTAGTACACTGCATATTGGTGAATGATAGTAACTATGGTGTGAATGCAGTGGCCTACAGAGGGCATGGCACCCTGTCCATCGGTACGATAGGCACATAATTGCAAACAGTGTGCCTTCAGTATGTTTCCCACTGGACACCTGCAACAACTGTGGTTCCATCAAATGTGATCTACAAAGGACATAACATGCCTTACACACATGCCCTGTATGGACAGATGCCACTGATGCCAGGGAATACCTGTAGCATGCTATCAATGTAGGTGCAGCTCAACCTGCTGTCCATTACTTGGCCTCACCACATGAGGGTGGGACTGTCACATCTGATGATATTCTGTGTACACAACATGGGCCGTACAAACCAGGTACACTTCCACATGCCACTGTGCATGAATGTGGGACATGTGCACATCCCAAACACCGTCCATGTTATGGCGTATAGAAAATATATATGGCAAGCATTGCACAACACTGGCCATGCACAATAGTAACCCAGGTGACTGGATGGTGAATACTATACCCACCTGTGTGGGCCATTCCAGACACTACACCCCTTAGCCATAATGCAGACCATTCTCATGTGGCCTGATGCCAAGGTATTCCCCTCACCTAGTCTTGTACAGTTGTTTGGCACCATTAACCACTACACACCTGTGAAGCAATGCACACATGCACGCTGGTACTAGCACCCTGTGTCTGTGTGTGTGGTGTATGATGCTTCCGACCACATTCACACCCAGTACCACCCCCATTGGCATACTGAAGCATGGTCTCTAATGTCAGACACCATCACATAACCTTTGACTATAGAACCCCAGGATAACCCTTGTGGGCCAATTGATACCTATGCATTCCTGTATTGTTGCAAAGTAACTGGTTAGGAAGTGTATTCATTACTTTGCCAAGTGTGGTAATGGATATGAGTCCCTTAGAGAGTGTGGCTGTGTTGACGCTGACACCTGTTTATGTGGACAGGCTTATGTGCTACACCTACTGTATCGCAACAGTGTTGCAGATGTCACTCATCAGCACATATACGTCTGGACAGTTCACCAATATGTAAGCTATGTGGCGCATGCAATAACTGCATTCACATGTGATAGCTATGCATAGTCAGTCAGGTGTTTGAAACCCTGGACTGGTAGGTATGTGGATGCAAACATGCTTAGGTTTTACTCACCCACACCTTCCCTGACATACTTTGTCTTTGTCTGTCCCTCTCACACCCTCTCTGGTGGATGCGGGATATACACCTGCTTTGCTAAGCAGCGGCTTGTGTTTTGTAAGTGATGGTCATGATCAGCTGATGGCCTCTGCACCAATTGCAATCCTCCTCCAGCTGAGTGCATGTGGAACAGCTGTGGTAACATTCCCATAGCCAATTGCACGGAAACACACTCCAGTATCTAGGAACATCATGTTGGTGTTGGCTCTTTACATCCACTGTGGGCAGGAACTAGATCAGTTGTTTGGTGAATGGCATCTCAGATGGATTGAGTATTTACCTCTAATAACATACACTGTGGAAACAGGACAACACACAGGAGGGGGATGTGCCTGACCTGTCTACAGACTGTAAGTGCTGCTATACTGCATGTGGAGTAATGTTGGTTTAACAGTGTATGTGTGGATATGACTGTCCTACATATTGTAATACCTGCCATGTCAGTTCTATGTTTATGAGGAATCTGCATCTGTGGGGTGGTCTGCAGACTTGACTGTGTGTTGTGCCCTTGGTGTCATGTGTTACCCACAGAGCACATATCTGTGAACTGCAGAAGGTAGTGTGAGGATTGCTGTTTATAGATGGTGAAAGCTGTGACAGTTATTGCATTCATATCCCTCATAGGACACATGTTGCAACAAACCCTGCTATGATAGTACATGTATGAGGTTATCACAGCAACATGTCAATATTAGCCCTGTGTATGTGGTTCCAGCCACAACTCTGTCAACCTTTGTACATACGTCGTGCATTAAGAGGTACATATGTGCTGTACACCATCATTAGTGTCATCATATCTGTTAGCAAGCCAGTAAGATATCAGACTGCTACACGTTATGTACAGTATGGGTAATATTTGACAACTGTACCAGGACATTCCGTGGCTGTTTGTACAGTACTGAGGTCTGTATAACTATGGTGAATGTCAACAGTGTGTGTATTGTTAACATGTTCTTTAGCCTGTGTACAGACTGTGGTAGATATCATTGTTATAGGTCCCATCCTATCTGATGTTACATGCTGCTCCACTGTATGTTACTGCATTGGTTTACATGGTTGTAGAGCCATACACACACATGTCCCATACCACAGACAGACAGCAGAACACACCATGTAGCAGCCCAGTATATGTAGGGTTAGTCTGTGAGTGGCACATATGAGGATGGTGTTGAACAGATAGTCCATATACTGTACTTTTATGCTAGCTTACCATAAGGGGCTGTGGCTGTGTTCACATTGGATGCGGTTATGCACCTTCACACAGGTCTATCTTACCCTTTGCTGTGACATGCTGACGAGCCTGCCATATATGCAGGTACATGTGCATTCTCCCATAGGAGATGTAGGCCAGTGTTGAGCCAGTCTGCTTGTAGCCTGCACAGTACATTGTTACATGTCTAGCAGCTTAGTGTACTTATCCAGTGAGATGTCATGTTGAGATACTTGCTGGATGTACTGCTTCCGGGTCTCCCTTAACAGTCATGTATGTCAGACAGAGCAACAGATGTATGTCAATATCTAGTGGGTAGTATGTGGCCATGGCACCCCTATATCAGTGATTATTATGTGTCAGGCTAGACAGTGGTGTGTGAATGCATAACCTATGGTGGCATATGTATACCAGTTTTTATGTTTTACACCCATCTACATGGATATTAACATCCATATTGTCATGCATGGTACACATGTTTAGCACTAAGGGGTTCTGTGTATACCTCTAGACTGTAAAGAGTGTTTCAGAATGTCCACATATATTGGCCAGTATCTGTGCTGCAGTCCACAGAGCATTACATGCTAGCAATGGTACTTTACTAGGATGTCCTTAGGATGTCTGTCAGTAGCCAAAGGCACACATGTGGAAAGCAGATGTGACCTCCCACACACACCATGTCTGTGAAGACAATCCCAATTACAGTAGCAATAGTCTACCAATATACCTGCTATACATACCTGACATCCATTGCACTATGATGTTGGGACTCTAGGGGCTGGGGTATATATATATATATATATATATATATATATATATATATATATATATATATGATTACACATATACATATCGACATATATAGATGGGTATGTATATATACATAGATATACATATACACACCCAGATATATACATATACAGAGCAATATATGTCTACACTTATACAGATAGTGATACATATGCACATATATGTATGGATATCTACAGATGTATCGACAGTAGTAGGTATATCGGTATAGATATGTATGCACATATAGTCATAGATATCTATATATATATATATATATATATATATATATATATATATATATATACACCAACATAACTAGGCATATCTGTACACATAAGTTATGCATACATATATAGCTATATACACATATATCTATATGTACATATACATATACCTATATATACACATATTTATACCCTCCCACATGTATCCCTGCATATGTATCTGCTATATGTACATTATGATAAAACAACATATGTGATGCAACAGTTATATTAATGACAAGGACTACACAATCTAGGACGTAAAGGCAAGTGTTCAATACCACTCAATTTGGGTAATGACAGCTATATTGGTAACACAACAGCTGTCCCCACAGTGGTCATGGCATAGTGGTCATGTGTTGAGACTTCAGTGTAAAGGGCCCTGAGTTCATGACCTGCAAGTGCTGCTCATTTTGTTGCTGGGCAGAACAAGGTCTTTTGGATACAGAGTGGTTAAGGCAGTGTTTGTGCAATGTAGACCACACACGTCTATATCATGACATTGCTAGGTAGGGGTCTAGTCCCAGTGTTGGCAAGTAACAATGTGCATGCATGTGAATGGGCCAACATCAGGTTGCAGGGTATACATGCCTCAGCAAGCCACATTTCCATGTGGCACAGGCAATACCTGGTATAGTAAACTGTGAAATGTGTTCGAATGTACCCTAGATATGTCACTGCCATGGTGTCAGCACAGTGACATACCCTATTGTGCAATATGACTGCAGACCATCCTCATGCTGACACAAGTACACCTACAGCACAATTGCGCATCAGTTTAGAGACCACAACCAAGCAGTGTTACTAACAGCTAGAACACATCATTGCTGGATGGCTACACTATCTGCCAGATATGCTTCACACTCTACACCCTACAAAATGTTACACTGCAGGACTGTGGTACATTGGTTTACAGTCACCGTGTGCATCAGAACCATATCAGCCTGTCCCTGGATCAATGGTATGGATGACAGGGATGGAGCACAGGTACCATCATATGCACAGGGCATCCTCGTGCTGACACATGTACACCTACAACACAACTGCATATCAATTTAGAGACCACAACCAAGCAGTGCTACTAACAGCTAGAGGGCATCATTGCTGGACAGCTACACTACCTGCCAGATATGCCTCACACTCTACACCCTACAACATGTTACTCTGCAGGACTGTGGTACACTGGTGTACAGTCACCGTGTGCATCAGAACCATATCAGCCTGTCCCTGCATCGATGGTATGGATGACAGGGATGGGGCACAGGTATCATCATATGCAAATGGTGTGGTGTTGGTTTTCCAGAGGCCGAGGGTGGACCATACATTTGACACAATGTGTTTGGATGAGGGGTGTACTCAGGGAAGCTAGCTGAGGTGATGTGGTGTGTGTAGGTATGAGGTTACCTTAGGTGTGTTTGCACAGTGTGTGGGCATGCATGCCCACAGTTCTGCCTTGTGGCTGCCCTACACAGGTGTTTATGGACAGCTGCATACCATACCTGGCAGGGTGTGCAGTTCACTGCCTCTGGCTATGGACACATGGACTGTGCCTGCCAGGGGTTCCACGGGCACATGCAGGTACAGGTGTTAAAGTGCTACTCTCACCTGCTGATTACATTTGTCTGCTGGTACCACATCCCTCCTCTGGGACTGGCCAGGACCACCTGCACGTGGCCTGCTGTAGTGTGGTGTGGGCAACACATCCCCCACACTGCCAGGGCTGCTACTGCCACTACAGGAGACCCTTGGTGTCCTAGCGTGCCCACATTGAGTGCCAGCTGTTCATTTTGCTGGCCCACATCCACGTGGGCATCGCCTCATCCCCACCACATGTGAAGCCCAGACACACCACGGCTGAGGAGGGCCATTATCTCATTATGCCATCTATCTGCTTGCTTGGTAGAAATACGGATAGTAACCGCCACTTCACGGAGGTTGTCACCTACAGATGCAATTGCAGCCCTCTGCAGCCTAAGGCCCTGTCTGGTGTAATGCTCAATACATGCCTGCGCTGCCATTACAGCCTGGAACATGCTTCTGCTGGTTGCAGCTATGTTGCCTCAGCCAGAGGCATGATGTCCAGCGGCCCTACCATGAGCACCCTGGGACATCCACCTATGTGGCAGCCTGCCAGACATCTGGCTATGCCTGCTGTGACTGGACACAGTAGGCATGGTTACCACACTTTTCTGTGCACTGCCACTGAATGCCAGCTGTCTCTCTCCTATGGCCACTGATGTTGGGTTGTGTATAAGCACTGTAACTGTGTGCAGAGGTGGGGTGGCTAAAAGGGGAATGGCAAATGTTGGTGCAGTGTCAGCAACCTTACCTGTGCCTCACCACCATCATCATTATCAGTGTCTGTATGGACACCTACATCAGACTGGGTGCAGGAGGGACCCTGAACCACCTCGCCACCTGTGGGGGAAAACAATCACACTTTAAAACCTGTACAGCATTGCTTAGCAGTACACACACACACACATTTCCATACTTCCTGTCCTAGGGACTTCCCTCGCTCTGGAATAGAATCTCAATATATGTTAGGCAAAGCCCCTCACTGACTCTCTTCAAGAGAAATCTTGACGAGTGGATGGTAAATCATAAATATACACCTGGGATCACATCAGTGGCCCTGCTGGACAGAGGTCCAGGAAACTAATCTAAAAGGGAGGCAAAAGCCAACACATTCTGGCCCCTGGGCAGATAGCCTAGTACCTATCTATGAACCTATGAACCTACCTGTCCATGGCTTTACAGACAGTCCCAAGTAAATGTCCATGTGTTACCCCATCCTGCATCACACTTGTTAACATACACACATTGCAACCATTCATTAACATCACAGTCCTCTAAATGCCCTCACAAGCGGGCACAACACAAGGTCTGTTGCTACATTACCTGCCTGATCTGTGTGTAGTGGAGTAACATGGCCTCAATGCTGTCATTTGGTATGCACCCTCTGTATGGCCCAAATGATGTGCATGGCCCCTATATGTGTGTGGGCTACTATGTTGTACCCATAGTAGCTACCACTGGTGTGTCATGTGTATGTAATGCTCAGTACATGCTGGATATGCTGCTCTGTCAGCCCATCTTGTGTCAGCTGTAATATGTGGCTACACTCCCTGGTGTTGACTATTACTTCCCCAATGCATCTGTAGAGCTGCATACGTGGGCTGTAGGTGACCTCTCTGCTGACAGCAATATTACATGTGTACCTGGGGGTCTACCTTCTCTCTGGATGCCTGATCCAAGATACAGGCCATATTATACTATTTGCTGTCCTGTGAGTACATGACCGGTATTCCTGGTGTGCAATGTGGCACTCTATGTCCATGTACTGCATGGTTCCAAAGGGGGGTACAGCCATATGAGCATCCCACAATCACACATGTGCATACATGGCCACACACAGAAACACACACATGCAAACACGCATCATACATGTATCTACCTCCCACCATTTCACCAGAGTGACCCTGCTAAGGCAAACTAATCACCAGGATACACACACACACTCACACATACATGTGAGGTTAAACAATGATTGAACACACAGTCCTCCAACTACCCATCTGCCAACATGCAGAACATATGGTACAGAACAGCATGCAGTTCAGCTATACTCACACCATGCTAGCAGTGGTATACATGTGTATGATGCATGTGCTGTGACAAGGTGATGCCCCTTCCCCTGAATACCTCTGCACCCATGTACACATTATTGCTGTGCACCTGTTCAGCACCCTGCCATGTACTGTGCACCACAACTCACAGGTGTCCACACCATTGCAGAATGTGTAGTACCATGTCAGTTATGCCAGCTGTACCTCTCACAGCCCCTATGTGTTTCAGCAACACATACCTGGGATGATATGTGGACTGTTGTTCTTGTTGAATGTCTGATGCCTGATTTACAGCTGTCAACATCAACAGACCATGTATGGCCACTGCAGAAATGCTTACATTGACAACCATCAAAGTATACCATGGCTATGGGGGGTGTACACGCCTTTATTGCTTTTACACACACATCCATGATCTGCCATGGGACCACAGCACTGCAGATCTTAGCTGTACACATACCCAGTATGTAACATATGTGTAGTACTTTCACATGTGGTGTTTACAGATTGTGTTAGGTGTGCAGCTGCTGACCGCAATGCATACACACCATGTGGGGATATGTGTGCACATCCTTATCATGACAGGTTATCACACCTCTTGTTGTGTGTACTACAGCAGTCACTGCTCATGGAAGGGGTATACCAGTGTGAGCCTTCTGCAATTGCCAGTGTATGTTCAGCCTACCCTACACATGTCCCCATATTCTGCATGATTGCAAGGTCTGCTCTTGTGCACATCCCATGGTGTTCACACAATGGCATCACTATTGCAGTGTGGGTAGGGTAATGGCTGCAACAGGTCCTGGACCTGTCTATATGCAGATAGAGCCATTCCTACCATCCTTAGGATCCCTGCTGCAGTGCACTGGTTTTTCATGCTGAGACCCCCCCCTCCCAGCATTTATGCAGATGCATGACAGGTAAGCCCTAATCATATGTGTCAGTTTGCAGTGTCCCATACACTGTGCACATGTTGCAGCTTAGACCCAGCTGATAATATGGACTACTGTAATGTTGTATGCCATAGTGTATCTCAGCAGCAGTTGGCATTGCCCTACAGGTATGTACACTGGTGTTGCACTGTATATGGGTGTTGTCCAGAACATGTCAGTACTGTCGGCCATGTCTTCCAACAGTATGTTACCTCCTGTGGACACATTCTGCAATGACAGGATGTTAGTTGTCATGCAGGTGTGTGACATACCCTTTCAATACCCCATCACGTTCACCCCTGTGAGACCATGCATTTCACAGCAAGAATACATGCACATGTACAGCATGCATTCAGTGTAGGTGTGTTAGATGTGTGCATGGAGTATAACATCACCATTACATGTCCGGTGTGTTGGCATGCATCTACATAAGACATACTCACCAGCTTCAGCCTGCTGCCTTGCTGTTATGATGGAGGGACCTACATAAGTGGGTGAGAGATGCAATGTCAGTGGCCACATCTGTGACACTGCTACAGGCTGGGTGCAGTACTACCATACATCAACCGTAAATTCACACAATGCTACCACATCTGGACATCTGTTTATCACTACAATGCAGCAACACAATATTTGTATGACATATTAGATATGCATGATCTACCTGTACCACCATGGATATTTACACAACAGTGGTCTACTGATGTGCCCTATGTCCTTACCTGCATGCTCCTTGGCTGGTGTGTGGGTGACACCTACCTCCACGAAGAGGTCCAGTGGTTGATGGTGTTCCAGATGGGCAGGAGCTCCTCCACACGTGTTGGGGGGGTGGATGGCATGACCCCCCTTGTGGCAAGGTGATTCTCCCAGACTGCAGAAGCATGCCGACAGGCATTGCAAAGCAGGTTGCTGCAATGATGCCAGACCTACTCATAACTGCGGTTATGCAGGCCAACATCATTGACCCTGTGGATGAGATCATTCCACAGGGCAGTCTGCTCCTGCTAGTCATGTGCTGTCCTGCCAAACAGGACCGGGTAGTGCTGAAACAGGTGGTTTATGATGACCTCATTTTCCTCTGCTGAATACACTGGCAGCCTGATGTGTGCCATATTGCCTGAAAAACATAAGGAAAGGAACAGGCATGAGTGACTCTTATGGCAAGGTTACCACAGTTCATAATACACATCTCTGTCACCCCCCCACCTTATTAGCTTCAACAGACTATACACACAACTCATTAGGTATGGCTACAGCTTAACTACTGTTTTGACAGATTGTGTACTGTACCACAACTTCTGCTATGTGATTGTAGCCATGTCCCCTGTGTGAACATTAACATTGCTGGCCTGTTTCAGACTATTCACTTGCATGCAATTTGCAGGGCCACTATGTTTATATATATGTCAGTGGTATGACTGCTCTGAGATTGCTGCACATCTGACAGTCTGTGTTATAGGGGGGGCTCTATGCATGCTGTTGGACATATACCGCGATTGTGTAGACTCTACTACCAACATATGTACTATGACAGTGACACAATAACATGTATATATTCCATTGGCCAGCTGATCCACCTCTCCACACCCATATGATCAGGATACCTGGCCAATCACATGTGTGTGCCAACCTCGGGCCTCCTCATGTACTGTTACATTAATACCGTCAGTTGGAACCACCCAGGGGATGTTGGCCCACCCCCCCCAGGGCACATGCCAACATGTTCCTGTCCCCTGAGCTCAGGTCTTGGGTCTGTTCCATACCAGGCTCTACAGACACATGAGGGATGTGCTACATCAGTCTGATGTACCCAGTACACATTCACATGGCCAACATGCTCCTCCTTCTCAGATGCCAGACCTGGCACCTTCAGGATGTGGACTGCTGTTTTGAATGGCAGTTGGTGGGAGCCTTTTTCCCAATGTGCCCATATTGGGGATCATGGGCCATCCACATCACAGACCACATACACCATCCACGGTGTTTACCCACCACAAGTTTCACATACCATCCCTGTAGACTGTCCTCTATATCTACCAATCCTGACCACCTCCACGTGTGTATCTGCCATACTTCCCCATATTCCCATTGCATACCTCACAGGCGGGGACATTGTGGTGCTAGGATGGGACTAAAATGTGACATACCTGTCCATGGTGCACACATTGCCAGCTGTAGATATCTGTGTGTATTACTATGTGTGATGTTGTCTCTTACATAGCAAACATCACTGTGGTAGTGATACAGGGGACATGTCTTTCCATACATATCTGTTTGTGTGTGTGTTTGTACAGATGTAGACATTTGCATATCGGTATTTATCTATATGTGTGTAGATATATGTGACTTTATACATATGTGCGCATATATATGTCTACACATGGGTATATGTACATTTCTGGACATACATGCTGATATACATTTATCAATATATATTATATCTGTGACATATGTACACATATGCATACCTATATGTGGGGTATATTCAGACATCAGCTCCACAATCTCATGACACCTCTCTGCACAGCTGCACTGTTCTGCCTTGCTACAACACAGACAGGTGCCACATATGGACACAACCTGACATATCTGGGGTATATGTGGGACCTGTTTGCAGGTAACTCTATTACACTCCTATGGCATTTTGCCATGCTACATTACAGATTCACATGGGTATCCTGCCAGTGGTGGTCCATGGCTCCCACATGTCCATCATACTGGCATTACTTCCACCACAGGCTATTGGTCATGTCGTATGAATAATCCCCATTACACAGCACCCACTATGATGGCTTACATCCTGTCTGTCAGTGCTGACCTGCACAGTTAACAGCTATGGCCCTCTACCCACAGGGAGAAACACTATTGTTCATAGCAGTTGTTCAGTTGACCATCATCACAACAACATCTGCTGGCACATATAACACATTCCACATCATCTATCACAGTACTATGTACCAGGTACTACATTCTAATACATGTACATATACTTCACATACCTGTTGTGGGAAGTATGATGTATTAATGACTGGCAGCTGTGTAGATAGCTGTGTTTTCAGCTGTAAATGTTCTGTGAGTTTTCTTTTTTTCCCATTTTTTTTCTTGCTTGCTTTCTCTCTCCTGTGAATGGATTGACCTGTTTGGGGTAGATTGCAGCCAGGCTTTAGTAGGTGATGCACTTGATCAGGTGGTGGCCTCTGCACCAATTTGTGTCCTACACTTGCTAACTGCATGCAGCTTGCTGTGTAGTAATTCCAATTACCACTGTCATGACAACCAGCTACTATAAATTCCTACATCATGTGGACGTGGTCCCTTTACCTTTCCTGTGTGACGGACATTATTCCTGTGTATGGGCATCAGTGTTACAGACAGCAGGTAGCAGTACCTCTTCCAGGGTAACCGGCACACTTAGGCCAGCTACATATTTGTAGGTGGTTCCAGAACTACAGAGAGAGTGTGAGTAGAATTGTGTTATGCTTTTTATAGTACTGGTGTTACAGGGTGTGTGAGTATGGGTCTACTTCATTTGACCTAACTTTCATTTGCCTGACACTCATTTTCCTGACCCCATTTGACTGAAAGCTCATTTGCCCGACACTTCATTTGCCCGACACTTCATTTGACCGACAAGTAGTATTAGCAAGAAAATGGAATATGCCCCCTCCCCACTGTAGTGCGACCCTGGAGTTAGAATATATAGGTAGGGGGGGTGTGGGGGGCACAGCCCCCAATGGGGTGTGGGGCGAAGCCCCTTCATTTCATATGATATTTTTAACTTTTGATGTAATATTGCTTAGTAAAAGAAGTGTGGGGCTTCGCCCCCCCCACACCTATATATTCTAACTCCAGGGTTGCACTACAGTGG